>NC_041407.2:35455831-35755831 GCF_900747795.2 Erpetoichthys calabaricus
TTGTTCTTTTACTGACTTTTGAGCCAAACACATTTTATATTGGCTGTGCCAAGAAGTGTGTGCAGATTTTTTTGTTTGTTTTTTGATCTGAATATGATGGAATGACTTGATCTATTAGATTTCTCCTAACTGTGGAATGTTTGTGTATATAATTCCTTAGAAATGATGGTTAATCCCTACCAGACACAAGAGATACAACATTCATTCTTCTGTGATCCTATGAATGTTGCAGATATGATAATTGAGCAGCTTTATGAAATTAATGATTATTTGCCATTTAATTCCTTTATTGTGGTTTAATTGATTGATTGTAAAATGTGTTTTTCACTTCTATTGTTACAATTGGTCATTGAATCTATTCATACATTTTTTTCTAAAATCATATTTCCCATTTAAGGATCTATTAACAATACAGTGGATTTCTTATTGCACAGCACTGATATTTGTAACAGAGTGCTGGATTAAAGTAGCAGTGTGAAAAAGTGTCACTAAATAATGTCCATTTTCAGTGCCACCTTCTTGATGTGAATAACAGCTTCATGAAATTGAGGGTCTCAACCATTTATTACTATTAATGTAAAACTAAAATGTGTTAATATGTAGGTATTTTAAATTTGCTGTAGTATTTAGTGTTTAGTTTGTAGCATTTTAGTTTGTAGGTGAAGAAAAATTGTAAATGTGTATTTGTAAATCTTATTTATTGTAATCTGTACTGTTGCACAACCTGATTTTGTCTGCTTTATGGTTTCAGGAGTGCAGTAACAGTAAATGCAAAATTTCGAAACCGATGCAATGCATTTTTTATTGATATGGTATCAACGTTGTGCTTTAAAGACAATGAACCACCTACTGAAAATATTATTTTTCATCTCCTTGTCCTTGCTGATTTCCAAACTGAAACAAAGTCATTATTAAAGAAAGGTAATCTGAAAGTGTTTGATTTTTGTTATTTTAAATAATTAAATTGTGAAGCAAAAAGTGAAATATTTGTGTGAAGTAAGCTACAGTCCAAGCTATATTGTTTGCAGAGGTGATGGGGGAGGTGAGGGGTTGTTTTCTCATTCAGCATTAATAGCATTAATTAGTTTTTCAGTGCATCTGAGCATTTCAGATCTTTGTCAGTATTCATTTGTTCATTTTAAGGTTGTGAATTCTTCACAAAGTCTTTGTCTCCCTTTGATGATTCTGTGGACAGAAATCCAGTGTTCGATCTATTGTGCTCAAACTTTTGTTAAAGTACAGGTAATTTTATTTTCTTGCATTTCTACATTTCTGATTTGATAATCCTAAAACATGAACATATCTTAATTGAATTATTACCTGAAACACCCCTTTCAAATCAATTGAAATCATTTAGTATGTTAATTTATTTGGTGTACAGAGCAACAATCCATCTGCCTTATGTGTGTTGCGGTAGTTTTACCACTCATAATAATGATCCTATTAAACTAAAATGCAATAAATCACTAGGTCTTGAAATAAAGGATTTTGCAAGTCTTTTAGAGTTAATTAATTGAAGTACAACACATATAATTTATTGAAAGAAATCTGCAGTTTCTTTTATCAGAAAGTAAAATTTCTGATAAATGTCAGGCAGCACATCAGTTAGCTATTAGCATGCAGCAAGCTTATGGTACCTCTGGAAATTTCACACTGAGTTGTGTAATTTGTCATCCACTGCAATTCCTGTTCATGTAATCTGACGTCATTAAGGAGACAAGACAAAGTTACTGCAGTCTTCAAATTTGATATCCCCTCTGACTAGAAGTCGTGTCGTGTGCCACCAGCTTTATGGATAAATACTTTTAATCTAGAATTGAAGGAGATTAAACAGAGAATGGACTTAATACACAGATCTTAATGAAGTAAAGAAATAAAAAGTGTATCAAATGTGGTTTAGTTCTTGTTAATTCAGTTCTAATAACACAGTCATAAAATGCCATATATACTTGTATCTGGAAGCAATTTCAGTCAAACCATAATTGGTATACTCTTCCACCAGCCTTGAAGCATAAAACTATTTTCAATGTTTGTCAAAATAATTCATATAGTTTCTATCAGTTTTTTTACTTTGTACATTTCTAATATTTCTACATGATTACAATGTGTATTTATTCAAACATGTTAGTCTGTGCCACGTATTCTTCAAGTCCAAAATCCAACAAGAACATTGATCTTTGTTTCTTTTTTAAGCTTTAAAAAGGTTAAAAAGTATCTGGAAAGGCATTTATCTGCAGTTAAAAAAGTAACCTTTTGAAAGAAGGAAGACAAAACAGAACTGTATTCCTTGTTCATAACTGTCTTGAGGTAACTATAATCTTATTTTTTCTCTAATAGGTTTAGTAATAAAAAAAAAAATTGGAATCCTTGCAATGTATGCACAACCGACTAGGACAGTTGGATGATATTGTAAAATTTACAAGATTACCAGACAGAGTTCTGGGAAACTGGCATTAAGTGGACACATTATTTTTGATTGTAACACTTACAATTATTTGTGTTTAATTAACATGTCCAGAAACCATTTTAAATGTATTGTCCATTAGTAAAATTGGATATTTACATTTTCATTACTATGTATTTCTAAGGTGTATTTTTCATTGTTCTAGGACTCAATGTATGAAAAGATGCAGTCTTACTCAGCCTTAGAAAAATTGTCCAGCTTGAACAAGAAAGTGCTTTCTTGCACACTACATCAATAACGGTTACTGATTTCACAACATATTTCTATTGAATTATCTACAATCATTGGCCCGGACACCGTCTTTGTTTGGATGTAGCTGTAGAGCACTTAGTGAAGCAAGTAATCAATCCAGGTGCTAAAGTTTTATTTATTTGCAGTACATTTTTATGTTTATTTATTTAGTATAGTAGAAGTTCATTACTTGTCTTGGAATGTGTCTCTGTGTTTATATATGTGTTGTTCACGGTCGCTGGAAAATTGTTATTTCGTACCACTCTATGGGTATGTGAGTGGTTAGCATGAGAATAGCAGTGACAATAAAGCCACTTAACTTGACAGTACCATAATTTTTTGTGTTCAGCTACCAAATTCCATTGTATCATCACCATCAATAACTATTCACATATATAGATTTTACTTACATTTTCCTCAAGTATTATTGTAGCCTTCTGATGTATATAGGGTCTACTTGCAGTCACACATGAGTTCAGTACGAACTTTCAATCAGACTATCAATACTGTTAAGAAAGAAAAAAAAAAAGCTAGTACCATTATTTCATCAGAAGCTTTGTATCAACTAGGTGCTGAAGACATTGTCAGTTGTGACATCCCTAGTCCTATGCAGTTACTGTTCTAGTTTTTAAACAGAAAAATGTTTAATATTGTACTTAATCAATCTTTTTTGAAGATGGTGTGGAATACTGGGGCATACAGCTTCCCAAACCTGACACAGACAGGCACAGGGACACAAGTCCAAGGCAATCTGGGTAGGCGCTTTTCCCTACTCTCCACTACAGAGCACAGTACACAAGCACCAGCAGTAATGCTCAGTCTCTTCTTCTTTCTACTCTTCATTGTCTTCGTCTTCTCCCCTTTTGTTGCTTGCCTCACTCCTCTCCCAGTAAGCTTTGTCTCCCACCTCTCAACTCTGGCTTCCAGCATGTGGAGTGAGGCAGCTCCTTTTATTCAGTACCTGGGAGTGGCTCCACGTGGTTCATCAGGATTACCTGGGAATCACTCCCAGGTGTGGTGGAGAGTCCCATTATAAGTGCTCTGCAGCTCCCCCTGGTAGCCCCCACGGATACCAACAGGGGCTGCACTAGAACTCCATTTCCCAGCATGCCCTGCGGGAATCCATGGTGCCACAGCTGCCCAGGAGGGCTACCCTCTGTTGTCTCAGGGGGGAGGTATTGCCTCAGCGATCCTCTCTCCCCTAAGTCCTTCCATTCCTTTGGGCGTCCTGGCCAGGTAATGGCCGTTACCACTAACAATGGATAATTTCATTTGTAGAACCTTAAGTGAAATAAATTTCTATAAATCAATATTACTTGGGGCATATCAAATGTCTTATCATGACCAATTTATAAATTGTTTAACACTCAGAATTACCAAAGCCTACAAAAAACTCGTAAATCTGGCCCACCTTTGCACCTCTCCGTCAGCATCTTTTGTCCTGTAAATGGGCTGATAAAGACAAGCAGTAAGCACCTGCTATTCCATCCCCCCACCACCACGCAGAACTTGCACAAAGTTCTCCCAGCTCATGCCTTGATTATCTGGGAGTGAAGTGCTGGAGTTTTAGAGTGAAGATAATAGATCATTATTTGGAACATATGCATTTCATTTGTTGTTCCATTTCTTACAATAATCTGTAGAAGTGTGTACATTGCAACAGGTACAAATGTCATAAATGTAGGAAGGGATGGTCCTTTGTGTGTGTGTGTGTGAACTGTTAACATTTGAATTTGATGATTGCATATAGTGCTTGAACTGACCTCTCTGTACTATTCTTTTCCTCTGCATGTCCTGGAGTACAAAGGAAACACCACCATACAGCAACATGTGGGTACTCGCATGATTGGGGAGAAAAAAAAAAACACAACGGTCACTGATTACAACCGCAAGATGCTATGCGAATGAATATGAATAATATGAATAATGTTACATCCGTGCCACAATGTTTTCCGAAATGTACTATACAGGTCATAAAATGAATAATTCCAAATATCATATATACCTATGTCTCTGTATTTTTTTGCCAGTGCGGCTTTGACATCATGGACCATAAGTTGCATACTAATTCATCGTAAGTAGGAACACTCAGTAAAACTGAATAAAAAAAAAAAATTCAAGTGATGGTGAGATACGAAGAAGGCAGATTCACCAGCATTTGTGTGTCAGCTTTTATCCATCCAGATCAGAGAATGTCCAGTTCCATTGCCTCAAAACACCACTCACATCTACAGTTATTCCCAGTTTCAAATAAAAACTAACAGCGTTAGATCCCTGGGTGGGGGGCTGGTAGTATGTATCATGAGCATGACGGAGAATAAAAGTGAAAAAGAAAACAGTAACTTTTACAAGGACTATAAATGTACATCGTCTGTTACAGACGCAAACCAAATGTATGTGTTTATTGTATAATATTAACAATAAGAGCAGCTCACTACTGGAATTGGTAAATATAGGAGGCAGTCGGATCGAACCGGGGACTCTTGATTACAAGTCAGCAAATCTTACCGCTACGCTACGGAAGCTGTTGTATTGTCCTTGAACCTTTTGTGAAAGTGTTTATTTGATCTTTGGACTTCAGGCGTCACACATTATATAGTTTATGCCTACATTTTGTCATTTATTACTAAAATGCGAAAAATGTTTCTGTTTTAACGATGTGTTTATACACAGATTATTGTAGAAACGAAACACACATGAAATGCATGTGTACCAAATAACGATCTATTATTTCCACTCTAAAATTCCAGCACTTCACTCCTAGATAATCAAGGCATGAGCTGGGAGAACTTTGTGCATGTTCTGCGGCGGTGGGGGGGATGGAATAGCAGGCTGATTGCTGCTTGTGTTTATCGGTACCTTTACAGGACAAAAGACGCTGACAGACTGGTGTGAAGGGATTTAAGGTGGGCCGGATTTACAAATTTTTTCATAGGCTTTGGTAATTCTAGTGTGTGTTCAAGTACATGGTACTAGTTTTCTGTTGGTTCTGAAGTAGACTAATCAGCACATTACAATGCAGTTGTCCCACACTATATCATCGTTTTATATATATATATATACTAGCAAAATACCCGCGCTTCGCAGCGGAGAAGTAGTGTGTTAAAGAGGTTATGAAAAAAAAAGGAAACATTTTAAAAATAACGTAACATGATTGTCAATGTAATTGTGTTGTCATTGTTATGAGTGTTGCTGTGTTTTATATATATAAAATACACACACACACATATAAACATATATATACATATACATATACACATATATATACATATCTACATATATATATATATATATATATATATACATATATATATATACATATACACATCCACATATCAACATATATATATACACATATATACACACACACACGCTTTATGGGTGATGATTGTTTTACTCTTTTTATCTTTATTTTATTTTATTGTAGAATCAACTCCTATCTGCGCACAGCAGGGCAGCCGTGGGTGGATGCGTATGGTGTATTCACTCCATGTTATCGTGCATTGCGCTGTCAGTGGTATTTTGATAAAAGAATTTGAACAACATATAAGAAGCGTATAAATTATTAAACAGTAAAACATTAACATTTAAGAAGTAAAGTTACATGAAGTACTACTGCAGTGCCTTCGGGTATACCTCATTTTTTGTTTGCCCATTACATGCTTAAATGTATACATTTTTTGGTGCACCTACCCGAGAACACGCGACATATAACCGAGCGTGGGAGAAGCATGGATTTTAAACACGCGTTGAGTTCATCTGCTGGTCTCCCTCGTGGAATAACTGGTAATGTTTGACTAAAATCTACAGCGAGTAAAACGACATTACGTCCTATGTTTTTTTTTACGATCTCTGAGATCTTGCTTTTTTCGGTTCAAGGCTTCATAAGCTCTTTTATGTTGTATGGTGTACTTATCCCAAACCATCATCTTTGAATGTTGCAAGACTTTCGCCTTGTATGTAGATCGGGGTAATTACATTCATTGCATTCCTAGTCTGAATCACAATCTGATTGTATGGGTGGTTACCTGGCACTGTAGGGTTGCCACCCGTCCTTTAAAATACGGAATCGTGCCGCGTTTGAGAATGAAATTGCGCGTCCCGTTTTGAATCAATACTGGACGGGATTTATCCCGTATTTTTTTTATCATTTTTTTTTTAAAGCAGCGTCTCATGCAAATCATCCCACACGCATTTTATGAAGATGCCTCCTTTCCTACTTTGGATTGGGTAATACTTGATGTCATCGTTAGTTTGATTGGTGTTTTTAACTGTCCAGTGAGGAGGGCGTGTCTTTTAAATACAGTCTGCAAAGTGTTGGCACTGAGATGTGGCGTCAGCGCCATAGTTGAAGCCCCTAACGTTGCGGTCAGCAAGTCGGCTAACATCCGCCATGTGCCGTCTTTCAGTTGCGAGAAGCAGATCATAGAATGGTTGAAACTGTTGCCCCTAACGTTGCGCCACGGCGTGTGGTTCGTTTATACCTCGTGTCTTCTCATTAAACTTTTATCTCGCGAATATGTTATTGCAATCCGCAGCGGGAGCGTTTCTATAAACTTAATTGAAACTTACGTTTTACACCGTGCTTTGTTTCCCTTATGAACATGCTTGTACGCTTAACTCGCTCCGTTCTCAATTGTTTAATTAATTTTTTGCTGTTCGCTGTTTGCGGCTGTTCCTCCATTTCCCCCTACTTCGTTCTTTTATCTCGCGAATATGTTATTGCAATCCTTAACGGGAGCGTTTCAATAAACTGATTGAAAATAGTTTTGCATTTACCTTTTTAGTAAAAGGCGAGCTTTTAAGCCTGAGAAATCACCCCGTAAATGCACACGTTTAATTGGACATGTGTTAATATGTATGGTTACACAGTATTAAAAGACAGTGAACAACGTCAGTTACCTTTCTTCCCGCGTTTGATAAAAGGTGAGCTTTTAAGCCTGAGAAATCACCCCGTAAATGCACACGTTTAATTGCACATGTGTTAATATGTATGCTTACACAGTATTAAAAGACAGTCAAAAATTAACGTCATTTACCTTCGTTCCCGCGTGTGACTCGTGCTGTAAATGTCTTCCTTGTTTTTAGTTCACGTGATTACGTAGGAGGCGTGATGACGCGATACGTGACTCCGCCTCCTCCATTACAGTGTATGGACAAAAAATATGTTCCAGTTATGACCATTACGCTTTGAATTTCGAAATGAAACCTGCCTAACTTTTGTAAGTAAGCTGTAAGGAATGAGCCTGCCAAATTTCAGCCTTCCACCTACACGGGAAGTTGGAGAATTAGTGATGAGTGAGTCAGTCAGTCAGTCAGTGAGGGCTTTGCCTTTTATTATTATAGATATATATATATATAAATGTATATATTAATGTATGTGTGTGTGTATATATATATATATATATATATATATATATTAATGTATACTCCTGCTTTGAGACTCTCTATTAGTAAAGCCTGGTTTATTATGAGTTCATATTTAGTAGAAATTTATATATAAATTTTGTTTTGAATTTGTAGATGCTCAGAATGTTAAAGGAACTTTATATCTGAAAAGTATCAAAGAATTTTGTGATAAAAGCAAGAACAACTGGTACAGAATTTACATGGTTCGAAATGTCTGCAGGCAGCAAGGCATGGAGTTTGTCCAGCAGTTGTTGAAGGAAGGAAGTTTTGCATGGATTTTCCCTTCTGAAATTGCTCAGCATCAGGTAAATTAATACCTGCATTGCTAAATATGTATTTCAATTTGTTTTAATGCTCAGTACTACAGATTTCATACTTGAAAAGGTAAAAATAGTTAATTTTTGTATTTCAGATTTCATGTCCGTGTTTTCTTTTTCATCATTTTTATGTGTGTGTAGCTTAGAAAAGGTCATAATACTTGACTATATTTGTAGGTGTCTCTGTAGAGCGTAGACATTTTTAAGATAATGATTTATTATTACAATCTAAAAAAATATATACAATATTTTTACTTCTTTCCACCTAGTCTGACCAGACAGCCCAAATGGACCCATATCTCATATGTGGTGAAGATTATAAATGTTTGAGAGATGCTGTTGGGAAAGCAATGATTGAAGGAAAAGGTGAACGCATAACAGAGGCCCTCAAGGTAACAGGCTTAGATTTTATTGTGAAATCTGTTGTGTAATTCAGCTAGTTACTATAAGCATGCTGATAACCAGTCTAAGGGCCAAGGGAGTAACCAGAGGCTCTTGTACTGAACACAGTCAGTCAGGAGTAACTTGTCAGGACAAAGGTTGTACTCAATCTCAATTTATTTACAGAACACATTTAAAACAATATCAGTAATGCTGTAGCCAGAGTGTTTTACATTAAAACATACAATAGACATAATACAACCTGCAGTAAAGTGAAACAAACAAGTGACTAAGAGGAGGGAACCATCAATATCACTGAAGGTCATGGAAAGCAAGAGAGTAAAAATGCATCTTCAGTCTAATTTTAAACATTTAAATTGAAGGTGACCCCTTAATGTATTTAGGTAAAGAATGCCACAGACGAGGTGCAGAAGATGCAACCCTCTCCACAAACCCCCCCCCCCCCCCCCCCCCCCTTAGTTTTACGCTTAGTATGAGAGACAACTGACTGGTAGATCTAAGCTTTCTGGATAGCTGGTGTAAAATGCACAATTCGGATATATACAGTAGACAGGAGCATACACATGTATTGGTTGAAAAAAAAGCAATGAAATTTTAAAATCAATTCTGAAACTAACAGGCAGTCAGTGTAAAGAAGCTACAATTGGAAATACTGAATCAAACTTTTTTGCCCCAACCAAAGCAGTGCATTCTGAATCAACTTCAACCTGCATATCAGAGATTTCTTAATACCATAATATAACGAGTTACAATAATCAAACCAAGAAATGATAAAAGCATGGTTAGCTTTCTCAAAATTCCTAGGAGATAAAAAGGCTTAACCTTGGCTAAAAGACAGAGCTGGAAAAAGCACTTTTTACCGCAGAATGAAGTTGTTTCTCAAAAGAGGTTACTGTCAAAATTAACTCCACAATTATGAACTTGAGGTTTGCAAAAATCCACAAAAGAGCCAAGAAGTTCAAAACCAATTTAAGCTTTGGCGGCTGGACTAGCTATCAGCACTTCCGTTTTATTTTGGTTAAGACTGAGGAAATTGTCAGCCATCCAGGACTTTAGTTCAATAAAACAGTTGTGCATTTGATTTATTGCAAAGTTGCACACAGGAATATAAGCGTGTGCCATCAGCATAACAGTGAAAAGAAATATTAAACTTTCTAAATTCAGCTGCTGTAGGATGAAGATATGCAGTATATATGCACGTATAAGTCGGGTCTTGAATCCCGAAAAATTGATCATAAAATCAGACCCCGACTTATACTCCCGTCCAAAAATACAACACTTAATTTTTTTTTTTTTTTTTAAACATCTTCTTGCTTCCTTCTGTCTTGCACCAGTTTCTCAGGCATCTCAAATTTTGTTGCAGCAGCACAGTTGCCAATTTCTTTTGCCACTTCGACTTTCAATTTAAAACCAGCTTCATATTTTCTTCTGATCGAACGCTCCATTGTAGAAAAGGGATGATCTTATGATAAAGGTGTATAAGGGTGTAAGATACACAAAATGGTGCAAATGTCATTTCGGAATAGTTTGGGTATTACCGTGTGGTCAAATAGGCACAATACTTATAAAAATAAAATAATAATAATAAGGCAATCTTCTCTGTGGTTACTCTCTCAGGTGGGCATTAGCATATCATAATCTTTTGGGCCAATAGCGTGAGTTTTGTAAAATCAAGCCCCGACTTATCCACGGCAGAACTTAAATGCGAGTATATACGGTATATGAAAAATAGGACCTAAAAATGGATCCCTGAGGAACACCACATTTAATAGGGGCAGTAATTGAAAGTCACTGAAAAGTGACTAAACGTATCCCACCAGGGGTATATTGTATGTAGCATCAGTTTGTGTAATTTGTGTGTATTATATTCATGGAATAAATCTGTACGTGAATGAAAATTTGAGATCTTTTAAGAATATTTTCCAAAAAAGTGAACCTTCAGAATTATGCTAGGTTTACTGTGTGAAAGGCTGATTTATATCTTAGGCACTGGTGCCAGCACAAAGGTTTGTTTTTTCCAGATCTGTGTGTCACTTATTGCTGTGATAAAACAAGTGTTGTTCCATGTTTCTTGTTACAAGGATACCAACTTCCATCCATCCATCCATTTACCAACCCGCTGAATCCGAACACAGGGTCACGGGGGTCTGCTGGAGCCAATCCCAGCCAACACAGGGCACAAGGCAGGGAACCAATCCTGGGCAGGGTGCCAACCCACCGCAAAGGATACCAAGTTCATGAGGCTAATTTGTTTACATTGCAAGTTTGGTCATGTCAATTCAATATACCTGTAGCACATTCTGTAGCTTTTTGGTGTCAAGAAACAAAATGACTGAAGTAGTTTAGGAGTTAAAATTTTCAAATTATTAGTTTAATTTAGTACATAATGTGTAATGTCCCTAGTGACACAATCAGGTTTTTTAACCATAAATCATAATACATTCTGCTTTATGTTTAATATATTGTGCATACTTTGAAATTGTTGAATAAAGAATGGTGCATGCTGTTTGAGCACAATTTCTAATTTGTACTTTTTAAACTTACCACATAACTTTTAATTGTATTGTTTGGCATGGTGCAATTTTGAAAAGGAAACTAAATGCTTTACAGAAGGTCAAACATTAAAGTATGGTAATACACAAAAATCAGATACAAGGTGACCTTAAAATTCATCCATATATCCTTTATCAGATTTGCATAATCCACCTGATTTTTCATGGTCAGCAGCACAGTGTACAAGATGAGAGGCACTCCTATCCCTGTTTGTACATTGTAGGACACAGTAATACACGCGACCACACTCACTCAAAAAGCTTCTCCATCTATTCAGAAGATTTGTGCTTCATCCAAAAACCCCATCTCCATCTTCATATTGTCCTTATGTCTGCAGTACCAGCATCATGTAGTTAAAGGAAATTTGTCTATTAGAGGAAATTGTCTCCTCTACAGTCTCAGACTGCACGCAAAGCAGATACATTTATAAAGGAAAACAACGAGGAACAAAGCATAGCAATAATAAATGTACAGTTCGGATTTTTCAACTTCATGTCCTATTCCAAAAACTATCTGAAGACCATATGAACTTTATTGAAAGCTGACTTCTATTCACCATCTGAAAATGTAATTGTAAGGTCCTGTTACCAGCACCTCCCTACAATCTGTTAATATATATTAGATGGAAATAAAATTGGCGTGCACCTGTATAGTTCAATGTTTTAAAGCAAAATAATAAAAATTTATATTGTCTACATGCACTGAACCTTTTTAGCTAGATAATAATAGTTCAGTCCATGCATGATACCGAGTCCAAATCTGAAAAATGTAACCCCATTCACGTTGTCAGAAACTCGACTCAGATTCATAGAAAGGTTTGGGGCAGCCACCCGTGTATTTGGTTTCCTTGCTGCAAAGTCGCAAACTGTATACAACACTGATGTGCACAAAACCGAGTCCAAAACAGAACTGAGGGAATAGGGAAAAGGTGGATGCTTTTAAAGGGGAAGACAGGAAGTGAGATCAAAGGGGTCGCGCTCATGAAGGTCTTCAGCCATAGGTTCGAGCCCGGACGTGACATCACAGGGGCTGGAGCCATACCATACCATTTTTATTTGTTAAGTGCTTAAAAACACAGCATTACAACTGACCGAAGCGTTGTACAGTTAAAAGAAGCAAGACTAAAAGCAAAATATTAAAAACAAACATTAAGAGAGAATTAAAACAGAGACACTAAAAACAGGTCAGGGGACCCAATAAAACAGAGAAATAGCAAAAAGCAAGTGGAAATAAGACAAGTTAAGAATTAAAAGCCAATGTGAAGAAGTGCGTTTTTAGGTGTGATTTGAATGTGGCGACTGAAGCGGCTTGCCTAACCACTAAAGGTAAGGAGTTCCAGAGCCTAGGTGCACAGACGGAAAAAGCCCTTTCACCACGAACTTTAAAACGTGCCTTGGGAACGGTTAGGAGCAGCTGATCTGCGGATCTAAGAACACGAGGGGGATTGTGACGATGGAGCAAGACACTCAAATAGGCAGGGGCTAGACCATTTAGTGCCTTATAGGTTAAGAGGAGTATCTTAAAATCAATTCTGAATCTAACCGGCAGCCAGTGTAGGGTTTTTAAAATCAGTGTAATGTGTTGGCTTCTGTTGCTTCCAGTTAAAAGCCTTGCAGCCTCATTTTGAACCAATTGGAGTCTAGAAAGAGTGGCTTTACTAATACCATATAGGCAGGAATTAGAATAGTCGAGCCGGGACGTAATGAATGCATGGATTACTGATTCCAGGAGGTGGTAAGACAGAATTGGTTTGAGTTTGGCAATTCGCCTGAGATGGAAAAAGCAGGATTTTACTGTGCTGTTGACTTGAGCATCCATTTTCAGGACCATATCCATTTTGATTCCAAGATTGGAAACAGACGAAGTTACTGGAATGGGAAGAAAGTCGAGGCCAAGGGGTAGGGTCTGTTTGCGGTCAGGACTAAAAACAATGACCTCGGTTTTTGAATCGTTCAGGTGAAAGAAGTTTACAGCCAGCCAGTCCTTAATGTCAGATAAGCAGTCGAGAAGAGGTTTAGTGGAGTCAGTTGACTTGAGGGAGAAATAAATTTGGCAGTCATCAGCATATAGGTGATACGAGATTGCATGTTTTCTAAAAATTGCACCTAAAGACAGGATGTAAATTGAAAAAAGTAGTGGCCCCAAAATGGAACCCTGGGGGACACCACATGGGAGTGGGACTGATTCAGACGAAAAATCGTCTAGCATGACTCTTAAGAGTCCTGTTGCAGAAATATGACCTGAACCAGTCGAGGGCTAAGCCAGATACACCAGCCCAGGATTCGAGTCGGGAGATCATGATGTCGTGGTCGATTGTGTCGAAGGCAGCAGATAAATCGAGAAGAACCATAATCACGTAGAGTCCTGAGTCCAATGCCAAAAGGACATCATTTAGGACACGTATATGCGCGGTTTCTGTGCTGTGTTGGGGTCTAAATCCTGACTGAAAAAGGTCCATTACCTGATGGTCCTGTAGGTGATGAATTAATTGCTCATACACTACTTTTTCGAGTAAGTTTGACAGGAAAGGTAGTTTGGAAATTGGACGAAGATTGGAGAAAACGGCAGGGTCAAGGTCTCCTTCCATAGGCTCAGTCCCGGAAGTGACGTCAAGAGGGCCAGGTGCAATCTCCCGTGAATGGACTACAGGAAATGGAGAAAAAGAGTCAGTGCACTCTTCCACATCCCAGTATGACTCGGAACTGCCCTTACTCAAGCCCTTTAGCTGCCTCCCATGTGCACGTGTTTGACAACCTGTATTAAAGTTTGTTTTTTTTTTCTCCCTGCATTCAGCGACTGCAAAATCTCAGGCATCTCTGTTGTTGCTTGCTGAATGTTAAGTTAAACACTCACCGAAGGATATAGTGACTATATGTCCTTAACAAACCCACCTCGATTTTGTTAGATAATCGGAAGGGAGCACATTGTTTATTCTGTTTGGGTGAACTTTGCACAGAATCTATCCAGTATTCTGTTGTTAACAGTGAAGGTGTTCTGTATGATGCAATGATTTTCTATTGCTTGGGAAAAACAGTTATTGGTTGGTGCCTGGAATGATATTTTAGGTGGAAGGTTAGCTTCTCTACCAAATGTGAAACAGGCATCATTTAACATAATGTGTATTTATAATTCTGGTAGTTGGTCACTTGAGTGTGTAGCTTTTTTGGTTTGTGGATATTTATAGCAGCCAGGATCCTATGAATTCCAGCTTATTCATACATTGTTTCTGGATCTGTTCTATTTCTGTTTTGATTAAAAATAGCCTTAGTAAGAGCAGCATTTTAATTACATTCTGATTAGTAAAGCATTGTATCATATTTCCTAAATGATATGTGTTACATTTTACTCCTTCAGTTGAGCACTGCAAAAGCGTGATTAAGTAATAATAGCTCCATTTCCCATGTGATCAGTAAACTGAAATAATTCTGCTTCACTTTTGTTTTACTTTTTTTTAGTTAAAGGCAAAAGATAATTTGTACCCTCAGATATATTTTCAAAATTTGACGGACATTTCTGGCAAATACAGTACCTCTGTAGACTGTTTTACTTTTTTGTTGAGATAAATTTGTACTACTAGAAACTGTTAAAAGAATTATGAAAAAAAAAAAATTGCCAGGTGTGCTTTGACCATAAATATTAACAAACATTTATGTTTAGTTGTGGAGCAGATATTCAACTTAACAGGTCTTTCAGCTTTTCAGCTGAATCCAAGAAATAAAGAACTGCTTTGTGTCTTCAGTAGCTGCGTCGTGTTATTTATATAAATACACCACAGCATTGTGGCAAAACTCAGACCAGTGACTTTACTCAGAAGCAACACAGTGGTACCCTTACAAAACCACTAAGCAAATCAGGAAAGACACAGAAAATTTACAAAAGAAAATGTTTTTATCTCGAGCACATCAGTGAAATTCAGATAAAAAGAAGGCCCTGCATATAGAACTTAACATCTTAACAACTAAAGAAACTGAACAACTTATTTATAAGTCTAGACAGCATTACTATGAACACGGAGAAAAAGCTAATAAGCTTTTAGCTCAACAAATTCACAAACAAGAAGTTCACAATGCATTACCAGTAATCACCAACAAGAATGGAGAAGAAATCATTGACCATAATAAAATAATGCACACATTTAGAGATTATTATAAGTCTTTATATTCTACTGAGCACAAAGAAGACAACACACAATCTAATGCATTTCTGGATACATCACAGATACCACAAATAGATGCTTTAAGTGCTGAGGAACTGGATAAACCTCTAACGCTAACAGAATTACTAGACGCTATAAAGTCACTACAAAGCGGGAAATCATCAGGCCCTGATAGTTACCCCGTAGAATTTTATAAGAAATTCTCCACTCAGCTAGCTCCCCTCTTATTGGCAACATTTACAGAAGCTAGAGACAACCAAATACTACCTCAAACATTTCAACAAGCATTAATCACCGTCTTTCCTAAACAAAATAAGGACTTGTTACAATGTGCATCATACAGACCAATTTCACTCCTGAATAATGATGTTAAGATACTCTCAAAAATCCTAGCTAGAAGGATGGAGAAAGTGCTGCCCTCGGTAATATCACAAGATCAAACTGGATTTATTAAAGGCCGACACCTATCATCAAATCTCCGACGCTTGTTTAATGTTATATATTCACCAGCAAAATCAAACACCCCAGAGATATTACTATCATTAGACGCAGAAAAAGCATTTGATATGATTGAATGGAATTACCTTTTCACTGCATTGGAGAAATTTGGGTTTGGCCCGAATATTTGTGCTTGGATCAAACTACTGTATACCAATCCAGAAGCTTCAGTTTGTATTAATAACATTTGCTCAGACTACTTTAAACTAGAACGTGGTACCAGACAAGGATGTCCCTTGTCGCCACTGTTGTTTTCAATCGCTATTGAACCACTGGCGGTTCACTGCCGAAATTCTTATCAGATAAAGGGGATTGTCAGAGAAGGACTGGAACAGAAAATTTCTCTATATGCAGATGATATGGTCTTATATATATCAGACCCAGAAAACAGTGTCCCCGCTGTTTTAACAGCACTAACAGAATTTCAAAAGATATCTGGGCTTAGAATTAATCTGAATAAAAGTATACTCTTTCCAGTGAATTCACAAGCATATAATATTAGATTAGACACCCTACCTTTTACCATAGCAGATCAGTTTAAATACCTAGGGGTAAATATCACAAGTAAACATAAAGCTCTTTATCAACAAAATTTTGGCGTCTGTATGGAAAAAATTAAGCAAGACTTGCATAGATGGTCAACCCTTCATCTCACTCTAGCCGGAAGAATTAACATTGTTAAGATGAATATCCTTCCTAAACTTCTCTTTTTATTTCAAAACATTCCAATATATATCAATAAATCGTTTTTTAAACAGTTAGATTCAATAATAACCTCATTCATTTGGAACTCAAAACACCCACATATCCGAAGAGCGACCCTACAAAGACCTTAGGCAGAAGGTGGCATGGCTTTACCTAATTTTCAGTTTTATTACTGGGCAGCGAACATACAAGCCATAAAAACCTGGACACAAATAAATGAACATACACAGGCTTGGTCCGCAATAGAAGTAAAATCCTGTAGTACTTCTTTATATTCCCTGCTCTGCTCTCCAATAAATGAAAGTTATCGCAAATACTAGGGATGCACCGATACCACTTTTTTGGAATACGAGTACGAGTACTTGCATTTCAGTACTCGCCGATACCAAGTACTTAATAAAAACATGATTTAAATTTACAGGTAACAGCTTTAGTCATATAATTTAACAAAAAAAACAAGGGACTAGTTTGGAATTAAGAACATTTATTTAAAATGAAAAGCATATTACAGAATAAATAATTATAAAAAAAAATTTAAACAGTGACAGTGCAACTCAAGTATTTTTTTCAGTTTGTTGTAAACTCTGCCGCTTTGGACAACATGGTCCTCAAACACATGCGCTATAGCCTGGCTGGTGTGCGAGCCGCGGAATTGTTTCGCATGTAATATGGCTCGTTGCGGTGTGAAACTCTCATCTATCCACTGGGAGGTTAGGCTAATTAGCGACACGGGGCTAACACTGCTTGTCCAAATACTGTATCCGTGGTGAAACTAAACGCAGAGGAGACTTGGAGTAGGATATGGATATGTTTTTTCACGGAGTCGTGTAGTTTAGGCAGCTCCGTGTCAGTCATGTAGCGGCGGCTTGGGACATCATATCTGAGCTCCAGAACATGGAGGAGACGCAGGAATCCCACATTTTCTACCTCCGAGAGTGGCTGGCCACTCAATGCAATGTACTCGATAATTGCCTGTGTTGTTTTCACAGCACGTGGATTGTCTCTGGACATTTTCTCTCGTCTTGCAAGAGTTTGCTGCAGCGTGGGTTGTGTTGGTTTAGAAGCGTGGGTAAACTCTTTGTACTCGTTGTCGTGTTGGGATTTTAGGTGCTTGATTAAATTACTTGTGTTAAATGCGCTACCTTTTGAGCCTCCTCTGGACAATTTCGCTGAGCACAATTTGCAGTCTGCCTTTGTTTTGTCGTCTTCATTCACTTTGAAATAGTTCCACACGGCTGACATGTCTCGCCTCGCCTTCTCCCCGCTCTGAGCTGCAGCCGGGGCGGGCACTCGGCGCCTGTGATTAACCCCTTACATGCCACTCAAACATAGACATTTCTCAGACCGTGGTATCGGGGGACTTTTAACGAGTACGAGTACTTTAGAAAATGTGGTATCGAGGCCGATACCAGATACCCGTTTCGGTATCGGTGCATCCCTAGCAAATATACTAATAACCCAATTGTGCTTTACTCACTCAGAATATGGAACCAAATTAGAAAGCATTTTAAGATGGAAAATCTTTTATCAGTGGCACCTCTGCAAGAGAACCACCTCTTTCAACCTTCGCAAGTATATCCAGTTTTTAATACCTGGGAAAGTTTTGGGATTAAAATGCTCAGAGATCTTTATATAGACAACACATTTACATCTTTTGAACAATTACGTTCAAAATTCAACCTCCCAGCTACACATTTCTTTTACTATCTTCAAATTAGAAATTTTGTTAAACAGAAATTGCCCGATTTCCCCCACCTTGCACCCTCCACAATGCTGGAAAAAATACTGCTCAATTTCGAGGAAACAAACACTATTTCCGCAATATATAAAATCTTATTAGAGTCCCTACCTTTCAAAGATCCAGGAGGACATTGGGAAGAAGATCTCTTAATCAATATATCAGAAAAGGAGTGGAAGGTAGCAAAGCAGAGAATTCACTCGAGTTCTATATGCGCAAAGCATAGAATTATTCAACTAAAAATTATATATCGAGCCCATCTGTCTCGCTTAAAACTGTCCAAAATGTTTCCAGGGCAGGATCCAACCTGCGAGCGCTGCAACCAAGCTCCTGCCTCACTGGGTCACATGTTTTGGGCCTGCACCAAACTAACATCATTTTGGACAAAAATTTTTAAGTGCCTCTCAGACAGCCTTGGTGTCACAATCCCTTCTAACCCATTAACAGCTGTGTTCGGTGTTCTTCCAGATGGACTTGAATTGGAGAAGGACAAGCAAACTGTGGTTGCATTCACTACACTTTTGGCACGCAGACATATTTTGTTAAATTGGAAGAATCCTAATTCTCCTCTTATAAGTCAGTGGGAAACCGATGTTTTATATTATTTGAAATTGGAAAAAATCAAATTTTCAGTTAGAGGATCTGTACAAAATTTTTTCAGAACATGGCAGGATTTAATCAATATTATTTTAGAATAAGAGAAATAACTATTATCGCATTTAACTCCCTTCTCCATCTCTTATTTACATAGATATTTACTTCTCCGTTTCTTTTGTTTAATGTTGCCTTATTAAAAAGCCTTAAGCAATTTTCCTTTAGCTAAGCTCTCCTTCTCAGGAGTGGGGTTTGATTAGTCTTCAAATTTGTTGGGTTATTAATTGATCTGTTTGTATGGAATAATTACAATGAAAATTGATAAAATAAAAATATTAGAAAAGCTCAAAAAAAGAAAAAAAAAAGAATTTGATCTTTGAAGTTCTTTTTTCCTCCTGATACTGAAACAAAGGGCTTTTTTTGTGATAGTTGCGGCCTAAAATGCATGATTTTGCAGCAGCTTTTTCAAAAAAGTTGCAGTGAATGTTGCAGTGTTTTGAGTCTTTATTTTTTTCTATAACATTCCAAGAACAAACTATGTATCTTTTCCAAAAAAGGCACAGGATTTCAACAGTATTAAGGTTTAAAGTGCACAGATCATTGATATCAGCTGTCAGTGACAACAAATCTGTTCAAGTACATTCTTAAAATTATAGACTTGATATAAGTAAAATAATGAAATGTTGAAAAACTCTATTAATAAAAAAAGTGCAAAAACAAAGTGCATATCCTACATCCAAGTTCAGAACTTCACATTACCTGTATGCACAGTATGAGCAAAATACCACTGAACCTCTCTTCACGTTGTTTTTACAACACACCATGTAAAGTGTAAATCAACAAAAAATATCTCAGAAATTTGGTCTACAGACAGAAGGGTCAAAAAATATTAATTTATACTGACAGACATCCATAACAAAGCTGAACACTTCATTTTTCTGAGAACTCATAACTCATGAAATCATAATTCCTGAAGTCAAAAATTATGAGAGTCAGTCCTGAAAGCTGACTAAATGTTCCCTATGTCTTCTTCTGAGTCTTCCTCACAATCTTTCTCCATCTCATCCCTTTCAAAAGTCTCACCGATAAGGCGTTGGTTGTGGTACAAGAAGACCAAGGCTTTGAGGTTGTTGTTAGTGATTGATGATCTTTAGCTGGGCAACACCAGCTTGTAAATGCTGTTGCTTCGTTCAGTATCTGCTGAGTTTATGATGACGTCTTTTTATCTTCTGGCTAAGATGCTGAGCACAGAAAGTCTCTCCTGTAGCTCATCCCAAAAAACATCTAGATCAATCACTCCACACGCTGAAAGTCTGAGTGCTGCTGGATCAAGGCGGTTGATCTTGAGGGACAGCACTGAAGCCCTGTAACTAGAAGCACTGTTGTTCATAACATAAACATAGCATAAACACCCTGACTTCTTGAAGGAAGTTGATGGCAGGTTGTCCATCTGACATGTATTTGGTAAGGTTTTCCTCTGCCTTATTGTATGCTTGTTGCACTGTATTGAGTATGTGCGTTTTAATGGCAAAGGAGACGTCAAACCCTTCAAAGTACTTGACACATCTGTTTGTTTGCAGCAAAGTTAATCTGTAGATCCTCAAGATAGTTAAAAAATCTTGGTGGTTATAGGGCATCGGCTCTGGAAGATGTTCAGAAGCTGCACAATAACTTTACACTTGTCTGCCATGAGTCTGATCTGGACCTGCAGATATGGACCAGTGTCTGGATTTTGTAGTATTTCATTGAGTCTCTCCACGGACAGTGGTGTGCTTTTGCCACACATCTGTGGATAGAGTAACACATTAAATTGGTCAAGTGTTTCAATGCAATTAACTAAATTAAATTAAAAATGCACAAATGTACATGGCATCTGTAAGAAAAACATTTTTATACAATACAATTTATTTTTGTATAGCCCAAAATCACACAGGAAGTGTCGCAATGGGCTTTAACAGGCCCTGCCTCTTGACAGCCCCCCAGCCTTGATTCTCTATGAAGACAAGGAAAAAATCTCCAAAAAAAAAACCTTGTAGGGAAAAAATGGAAGAAACCTTGGGAGAAGGCAGTTCAAAAAGAGACCCCTTTCCAGGTAGGTTGGGCATGCAGTGGGTGTCAAAAGAAGGTGGTCAATACAATACACAGAACAGAACAAAACCTCAGTACAGTATAAAAATAAAAATTTTATAAGTACAGAGCAAAATTCAACAGTAGATGATATCACATAATAAGATTTGGATATGTTTAGAGTCCTGGAGACCTCATCGATCAAGCTGCCTCCCCCATTTGGCCATTCCACGGCTGAAACAGTGCTGGGCCAGCCAATCCGATGAAAGGACCCCTCTTTCCCACGATTCCTGCGATCCTCCATCAGGGATGACATTACCTTAGGCAAGTAAAACAACTTGGCAGGTGGGCCGTGGCACCAAGTGCCACATTTGAGTACCGAGAAGAGAAACGGAATAGGTAAAGGTTAGAATCCAATTATAACTGTCATGTTACTTATGTTTTAGTGCTAATGACTAACAACAGAGATGCAGTATGTATAGTTAATCAGCAGCTCTAGTCAGGATATGCTAAACGGAAGTAGTGCGTCTTCAGCCGGGATTTAAAAGCTGAGACCGAAGGGGCATCTCTTATAGAAGCAGGCAGACCATTCCACAGTTTAGGGGCCCTGTAACTAAAAGCTCGACCTCCCACTGTTATTTTATTAATCCTTGGAATCATAAGCAGACCGGCATCTTGAGATCTGGTTTGTAAGTCATGATAAGTGTGTATTTATGTATTTTATGTGTGTATTTAGGTACAAGTTAGCGTGAGTAGGGGTAAAATAAAATGTTATGTTTATACATGTTGAATAGTTAAGATACTTTGTTAAGACATGAGGAAATGGTTTTTACCTGCATTTCCATCTCTATGAACTCCTTGTAGTGTATGAAGTGCTCTGCATTATACTGCACTGCACTGAACCAAGAGTTCCACCGTGTAGAACATGGATTTGGGCCATGGTTGCCATCCTTCCTGCTAGTTGTTTTTTGTCATGAACTCCAAGTATCTTCTTTTGCAGGAGCCAGCTTGGTAGAACATCTGTGAGAAGCTCAGCATGAATGCATTTAGCTTGTCAATAGGTCTGTGGAAGGCATCGCCTATGAGGTTCATTATGTGTGCCATGCATGTAATGTGTCGTGAGTCTGGGAATAAAGATTGCCGTGCAGCTTTATATGCTTTCTTCATATATAGATAGATAGATACTTTATTAATCCCAAGGGGAAATTCACATACTCCAGCAGCAGCATACCGATACAAAAAACAATGTTAAATTAAAGAGTAATAAAAATGCAGGTAAAAACAGACAATAACTTTGAATAATGTTAACGTTTACCACCACCCCCCGTGGGTGGAATTGAAGAGTCGCATAGTTTGAGGGAGGAACGATCTCCTCAGTCTGTCTGTGGAGCAGGACAGTGACAGCAGTCTGTCGCTGAAGCTGCACCTCTGTCTGGAGATGATACTGTTTAGTGGATGCAGTGGATTCTCCATAATTGATAGGAGCCTGCTGAGCGCCCGTCGCTCTGCCACAGATGTCAAACTGTCCAGCTCCATGCCTACAATAGAGCCTGCCTTCCTCACCAGTTTGTCCAGGTG
This sequence comes from Erpetoichthys calabaricus, assembly GCF_900747795.2. NCBI lineage: Eukaryota > Metazoa > Chordata > Cladistia > Polypteriformes > Polypteridae > Erpetoichthys > Erpetoichthys calabaricus. The sequence continues at coordinate 35,478,544 of NC_041407.2, forward strand.
TGAGGCGTACTTCTTCTTAATGCTGCCTCCCCAGCACACCACTGAGTAGAAGAGGGTGCTCACCACAACTGTCTGATAGAACATCAGCATCTTATTGCAGATGTTGAAGGTTGCCAGTCTTCTAAGGAAGTATAGCTTGCTCTGTCCTCTCTTGCACAGAGAATCAGTATTGGCAGTCCAGTCCAATTTATCATCCAGCTGCACTCCCAGGTATTTATAGGTCTGTACCCTCTGCACACAGTCACCTCTGATGATCACGGGGTCCAGGAGGGGCCTGGGCCTCCTAAAATCCACCACCAACTCCTTGGTTTTGCTGGTGTTCAGGTGTAGGTGGTTTGAGTCGCACCATTTAACAAAGTCCTTGATGAGGTTCCTCCTCCTGCCCACTCCTGATGCAGCCCACGATAGCAGTGTCGTCAGCGAACTTTTGCACGTGGCAGGACTCAGAGTTATATTGGAAGTCCGATGTATATAGGCTGAACAGGACTGGAGAAAGTACAGTCCCCTGCGGCGCTCCTGTGTTGCTGACCACAATGTCAGACGTGCAGTTCCCGAGACGCACATACTGGGGTCTGTTTGTAAGATAGTCCACGATCCATGCCACTAGGTATGAATATACTCCCGTCTCTGTCAGCTTGATCCCTAAGGAGCACAGGTTGAATGGTGTTGAAGGCCCTAGAGAAGCCTAGAAACATAATTCTTACAGCACCACTGCCTCTGTCCAAGTGGGAGAGGGATCGGTGTAGCATGTAGATGATGGCATCCTCCGCTCCCACCTTCTCCTGGTATGCGAACTGCAGAGGGTCGAGGGCATGTTGGACCTGTGGCCTCAGGTGGTGAAGCAGCAGCCTCTCCATGGTCTCTCCGTGGTCTTCACATGTGACGTCAGAGCGACAGGCTGGAAGTCATTCAGCTCACTAAGACGTGATACCTTTGGGACTGGAGTGATGCAAGATGTTTTCCAAAGCCTCGGGACTATCATCTGTTCCAGGCTCAGGTTGAAGATGTGCTGTAGAGGACTCCCCAGCTCCGATGCACAGATCTTCAGTTGTGGTGATACTCCATCTGGAATATATATGCTGCATTATCTGTGTCAAACACAGTTACATTCTCATTGGCTATGCAGTATTCATGCAAATACTTGACCACAGAGACAGTAGAATGGTTGCAGTCCTGTAGGAAGACGATATCTGCAAGGTAGGCCAGGATCCTCCCAGAGTCATCTTTTTCCAAGGGTGCAATGAGGATGTTGAGTGCACATCTCCCCTCTACATCTGGAGTCTCATCAAATATGACAGCAACAGGCTTTTAAGCAAGATGTGTTTTGAGTGCCTCCTTTTCTTTCTGGTAAACTGTGCCCAAGTATTTCTCTTGAAGCTAGTGGAATCCAGGAATGGCTCCTACATTTTCCCTGAGGAATCTTCACATTGCAGGGTGGTTACTTTGAGAGAGAGGAATGTTGATTGCAGTGCATGTGGAAACCCAATCTTCACAAATCTTAACAAAAAGGAAAAAAACACATATTTAGTATAGATCAAATGCAATAAAACTGGTTAAGAAAAGTTACCCACTCCACTGTTACCTTAACTAATAAAATGTGTGAGCTTATCACTGCATCAGTGACATATGAAACACACACTCACACATACAACTTTAAAACATTAAACAAAGCACATACAGCATGTTTAATCGTTTCATTTAATATTTTTATTCATTAACATATTAATTTCTGTCATACTCTCTCTCACACACACACACACACACACTGCGCACACATACACATTTGAGACGCAGACTGACAAGCATGCCTCTGTAAGTTTCTAATTATGCTTGTCTAACTTTTTCCATAAACTTGCATTTTAATCTAACTAGTGCCTGTCAAGCGATGACTTTTCATCTGTGTTCTACCACAACATTACACATGGTGCAAAACAGTTTACCACCACTTTCTTGTAATGATTCAGGAAATTGACTTGCATGGACTTTAGCAGTAATATTTGATGGCAAATGTGTTTTTGCATCGCACATCTTGCAGGCTCGGTTTCAAAGAAGTGAACCTGGGGAGGGGGCTAAGGTGAGTGGTCAAATTTGAGGAAAAATTGCAGTGATTGGACAAAATTGCAAGGCTGCACAAAATGCGTGGGGATTCGTTGAATTAAATGGTCACAAACATAATGCTTATAGATCCTAATCATTGATAAGTAAGTTATATTGATTTCAAAGACACTTTGGGAAATTATTTAAACTTCGGAGTTGATGTCGATACCTGTAAAAGAGCCAACACCAATTCTTTACATACAGTCATGGCCGAAATTATCGGCACCCCTGGAATTTTCCCAGAAAATAAACAATTTCTCCCAGAAAATTGTTGCAATTACAAATGTTTTGGTATACACATGTTTATTTCCTTTATGTGCATTGGAACAACACAAAAACTTTATATTTGGTTGCATGCCCTTTGGAAAAAATAACTGAAATCAAGCGCTTCCTATAACCATCAACAAGCTTGTTACACCTCTCAACTGGAATTTCTGACCACTCTTTTTTTGCAAATTGCTCAAGGTCTCTCAGATTTGAAGGGGTGCCTTCTCCCAGCAGCAATTTTGAGATCTCTCCATAAGTGTTCGATTGGATTTAGATCCAGACTCATTGCTGGCCACTTCAGAACTCTCCAGCGCTTTGTCTTCAACCATTTCTGGGTGCTTTTAGAGGTATGTTTGGGGTCATTGTCCTGCTGGAACACCCGTGACCTCTGATGCAGACCCAGACCCAGCTTTCTGACACTGGGCCCTATGTTGTGCCCCAATATCTTTTGGTAGTCTTCAGATTTCATGAAGCCTTGCACACAGTCAAGGCATCCAGTGCCAGAGGCAGCAAAACATCCCCAAAACATCTTAGAACCTCCACCATGTTTGACTGTAGGTACTGTGTTCTTTTCTTCGTAGGCCTCATTCCGTTTTCTGTAAACAGTAGAATGATGAGCTTTACCAAAAAGCTCTACCTTGGTCTCATCTGTCCACAAGACGTTCGCCCAGAAGGATTTTGGCTTCCTCAAGTACATTTTGGCAAACTCCAGGCTGGCTTTTTTATGTTTCTGTGTCAACAGTGGGGCCCTTCTGGCTCTCCTGCCATAGCGTTTCATTTCGTTCAGATGTCGACGGATAGTTCAAGCTGACACTGTTTTCCCCCCCGAGTTTACAGAACAGCTTGAATATGTTTTGAAGTTGATTGGGGCTGTTTATCCACCATTCAGACTATCCTTCGTTGCAGTCTTTTATCAATTTTTCTCTTCCGTCCATGGAGATTAGCTGCAGTGCCATGTGTTGTGAACTTCTTGATTATGTTGCGCACAGTGGACAAAGGAACATGAAGATCTCTGGAGATGGACTTGTAGCCTTGAGATTGTTGATATTTTTCCACAATTTTTCTTCTCAAGTCCTCAAACAATTCTCCGCTCTTCTTTCTGTTCTCCATGCTTAATGTGGCACACTCAGACACACAACAGAAAGGTTGAGTTAACTTTTCTGCATTTTAACTGGCTTCAGGTGTGATTGCTATATTGCCAGCACCTGTTTCTTGCCACAGGTGAGTTCAAACGAGCATCATATGCTTGAAATAAACAATTTACCCACAATTTTGAAAAGGTACCAATAATTTTGTCCGGCCCATTTTTGGAGTTCTGTGTGACATGATGTCATATTTGGCTTTTTTTTTCTCTTGTTTTTTTTTTGTGTTGTTCCAATGCACATAAAGGAAATAAACATGTATATACAAAAACATTTGTAATTGCAATAATTTTCTGGGAGAAATGGTGCATTTTCTGCCGATAATTTCAGCCATGATTGTACACTGATTTTTGTTATCACAAATAACATTTCACCTATGTGGTTTTCAGTGTGGGTTATAAAATGAATTATTGGATGATTGTCATTTACTATCCCTATACGTCTTAATTATGTGAATATGTATTGTGAAAGAAGAATTACAAATAAATAGTGGAACCTATTGCACATTTACAGAACTTTTCCTGGTCAGCAATTCATAAACACCCAATAACTGGAAAGTAATCTCAGAAGAGTCTTACTTTTACTTCAATAAGTGGGCTGTACCAGCACCTTCATAAACATGACATCCATGCTGCACAGTTTTAGGAGGAACTAATTTAAATTAGTAGTGAAAAGTTAATGATGTGCTTTTGTCCAAGGAATAGATGAACTAATTAAAATACTTGGTACATAGTGCACAGCCATTTCTATAAGTTGCTTTCCCAGCTAAGTTGATTTTGGGAATGTCACTTTATTAATTTATTGTAAAAATAGTGCATTAATATCACTGCATATCTTTATAGCATCAGAATTTTCAGGGCATTTTTGTGTATCTAAAAAAAATAATTTATTTTAAATTTGAAATATTAGAATCTTACATTTTGAGTCTGTTGTAACTGGTAAACAATATTCTCCCAAAAGTGTGCACATGCGCTTGTGCATACAGCTTTTTAATCTATAGCATATTTTTCCAGTAGTACACAAAAAATGTGCTTCAAGAAATCCACCCCACCCATCTCCTCCCAAGCATTTACAAAGGTTGGATCGCACAGTTGGCCCCACTGTGGATGTCTAGAAAGTCCAAAAGTGAATCCTTTGAACACTGACATTGAAGTGACCCAATTAGTTTGTTCCCAGTGCTATTTATGTTGTATATATTTTTTTTATATTTCTTATTGTTATTTTTGCTCACACTGTATGTGCAAAGTACAAAGTGCATACAACTCAACTGCAAGCTTCAAACAAATGTTACATTGGAAAACCCAGCACTTTGCAAAAACATGACTACCCCCCTGTAATGCATTTTAAAAATCCAAATAAAAATGCAGTCAATGGATGATGGATTTATCAGTCAGGAGATGACTTTGCAGCACTGGTTGAAAGTTGAGTGTTGCATAGGATTTGCTGGTCAATAAACAGTGTAATGTGTTTGGTCCAGACTTATGCAAGACATATTTCTCAGATGGTTGTGGACAATCAAAAGGCATTCAACTTCTTGGGTGAAGCAGGCCATTGGTGTTGTGTGTTTTGTGATGAAATGGGGTATTTGGAGAAAATGGAGAACAGAGTCCAACTCAAGTGATGTCAGAATTGGTTTGATTTATGCCTTGTTGTTAGTTTTGGAGAATCTATGGCAAATTGTAAATAAAATTTCATAAACATAACATTTTGCAAAGTACCCAATGGATATTTAAAATATATATTGTAACATATAGCTAAAATTCAGCTGCATCTGATTATGATAGATAGTAGGTCATTGTGGAGATTGCCAATAATTTTTAAATAATTATAATTTGCAGGTAATGCAACTGTGAAGTTGTTTATAGTTTACTGGAAAGCCTTAGAATACAAATTTTATTCACTATAAATATTTAATGTTACCAAGCAATGATTAGGGAATCCTCTTTCATTTTTATACAAGTTAAGTTGCTTGCATTTTTTATTTCAATGCTTACAAATACCATGTCATTTACCCGCCATGATTTCAAGCAGCAGGAGAAATGAGCTGCTGATATGAGGCTTGCTCAAGCTGCCCTGCAGCTGCCAGAGATGTTTCTACAAGTAGCATATCAAGCAGAAGTTGCTAAAAGTGAACTTTGCATTGAATTCTACAATATTAAAGTTAAGTAGTTAACCTTTTTGTATTGCTTTTTCTGGAACAGTATATACTTAAAGTACTTGATTATAGCTATTACTGCATGACATAGATTTTCAAATCATAAATCATTTAATACTATTGAAAATGTACCCAGAAGCCACAATTATACATCACACAATTTATAAAACACGATTGTATACAGTTAATATGGAACACGTTTCATACTACTTGTTTTTATGTCTTTTAATTTCAGAAATGTCAAAGTCCAGCCAATAAGCAAGCAGTTTACCTGATCCTAGCCATTTTCCGTGAGGTTACTATGTTGTATGGAGCAACAGATCCAAATGTCCATCCCAAAAAACTTGTAAGTGGATATGAAATTTTTATATGTAAAACAAAAACATGTAATTTGTTCTAAACATTATCTCATTTAGCAGTGGTCAAGTATATATGAATGTGTGTGTGTGTGAATGTCTGTGTGGTGTGTATTTTCTTCCTTTCCCATCTGGTTGCATGAGAGCATTAGCTTAGATTGTTGCATTTGAAATTCAAGCCTTGTATTGGCCAAAGTCAAAACATGTTAATAAATGTATAAAGGAAGCTGAAAATCAGAATTGTTTTCTGTTTATTTTAATCCTCATGTTTATTTTAGTTTAAAACCAGATTTATTTTTCTGAACATATACATTACTAATATGGATGATATATTGTACTAAGATTAATGTATATGAATATATGTGTGTATAATGTATGCTATTATTATTACAAGGCAGATCAAGGCTGTTTACAGATTTGTTTAAAGTAGGAGCAAAAGTGGGTTTAGTGACTTTAATCGATATCACACAGGGAGGCTAAAGCAATAATTAAACCAGCAGTCTTTTAGTTTAAAATCAAGTGTCTTAGCTGCTACACCATTCTTCCTAGCCTTAGGAGATTAAAAGTCTTTAGACTAGACTATTCATTTAATGACAAACTCTTTGTTATAAAATGTATTAAAACATAAGAAGGGATGGGAAGGTTTTAAAATGCTCTTCTATTCGAGGAAGTGGAAATAAAACACTGTCTCACAGTTGCATAAATAGACTTTTCACCTTCAGCTATATGGGGCTTAATAGAATTATTTGCACCAGATTCAGAATCTGACTTCTCTAGCTACTTGACTGTTCTGTGATTCAGGCCTCCAGTTGAACTGTGAAAGGAGAAATATATGTCCACTAAGACAAGTCCTCTTCTTGAGCAAGACAGAAAGGCATTTTGTGCCGTGGTAAAGTGTGTTTTAAAAAGTTAAGTTATCTCATGTGAAGCTAGAAATGCAGAATCAAAAAACATATGGCAATTTCCAGTTACTTATTGCGTTCTCTGGCCATCCTTTAACAGTTTTTGTTTCATGTCAGGAGAAGAGATGCAGAGCTATGCTAGCAGGAGCTATACTAGATGGACCCCTAGGGCTAGTTGAGGAGTTTGTCCTGTATTATTCAGCTACTTCAGGAAAATTGGACAGGTTGTTTTCTGTCTTGTCTGTCTGTCTGTCTGTCAGTCAGTCAGTCATAGAAGGAGGCCCAGTCAAGTCTGAAAGTTTTTAAAGTTGGGCTTCTGAAATAAGACAGGAGATAAATGAAGCAAGCATCACTTGAGGAATTGTATATAGTGCAAGAACAATGGGAGACAACTAGAGGTTAGCCAGGAGAACCTACAACAACAGTAGATGGCCTGTTGTACCTGGCCACCTATTGCCCAAGATCAAGGACAAATATATCTTATCATTTTCGTTGTCCTTTAAGGGAGAACTAGGCTCCAGTATTGTGGGTGAATACATTAGTCATGACACATAGTGAACAGGAGGCCATCTGTTTTTTATTTGGCCTCAAGGGGTGTCTAGGTATTTGTTGCTTTTATCTGTTTTTGTTAGTTTTTTTATTCCTGCTTAGTCATTTATTGCATTGCATGGTTAATTTCATTAATAAAATCGACATTTTCGCTTTCAGATTTTGGCTTCACTAACAGAATACCTTGGTTTGAGGTTGAATCACTGACACTCCCTTCTGGAAAATCTAATTGAAAATGCTTAATTTTCTGTGACTTCTGTTTTTGAAAACAAAATAATGTTCAGTGCTATGCAGAATTATTACAAATATTAATATTTTTAAATAGTTAAAACATAAAAAATTGCAAACTCTCATGATGGAATAAAGATTTAACCATCCCACCATTACATGGGGGCAAATTCATAAAACCTTGAAGGTTCAGAAAATATCTGTGAAGTATCTGCGGTATCATTTCATTATTTATTTTCTCTTAGAATAACATGATACAGTGATGTATGCATGATTACAGCAATTACATTTCTTTTCAGCAATGTGACACAATTTTGAATTGCATCAATTCACTAGAGCTACTTGAAAAAGACCAATTGAAACAGTTTGCCGCTGCCTTGGTTCGAAATGAATTTGTGCCCATCATTGTCAGACCAGGACTTCCCAGCTCACTGTCCACGGTATTTGAACTAACAATTCACACTGCTGCTGTCTTACTGTGTGGGACCAGTGAAGTTCTCACTCCTCTGCAACGACTTGCTTTTACTCCAAGAGATATGAAGGTCTGTGACTTTGTTAAACTGATTTGTTGTTATAAAGAAAATAACTGTTTGATTTTGTATGGTTTTGTAAAAGAGCTTGTAATTATTAAAAAACTAAGAGTTACTAACAGCTTTGCAGCATCCAAAACTTGCAGTCAATGTATTTGAATTAAGAAATAATTGTAAATGGTAAAAAAATTTAAAAACATGATTTTTATCATTTTTCACAGTAAATTTCATCTTCTTTCTTAGATTTTGTACTTTACTTCTATTTTTCCTTTGTTAATTCTTTCAAATTTATAGCAATGTTAAAAAGATGATACTTAGTTAAATGGAAATAATATCTGATTTTTACCTTTTAAAAAAAATAAGTACAGTATGAGAGGAAGGGTGGGGATGGGATTCTGATTTTATTTTAACACATCCAGATTCTGCAGACTTAGGATCCCTAAACTGTAGCGGTTTTCAAAATTGTTGCACATTTCTTGTAAAAGTACGCTTAAAGTAAAAATACAGATCTATTCTCCCAGCAACTGCAACCTGTCCTGGAAATGTTGGAGAAACCCCCGTTGAGAAAGTGCATACCACGCACATCTTTTTCTATATATACAGTACTAGGGGGTTTGTCCCCAGCTCGCTTCTCTCACCGATGACCCCGGCATGTGCTACGCGCCGGCCACTCCACGTTTCTGCCACTCGCGTTGTGAAGAGGAGGGCTGAACGCACCCCAAGGAGACGCGGTAGCTCCTCCGAAACCCCCTCTTAAACAGTGATACAATGGAAAACAAATAGTTTTTTTTTCCCCTCCTCTTTGCTCGATCAGCTGTTAGCTTGCTGCTGCTGCCGTGCCACATGATCTGCATCTTGTGCTGCGCTTCGAACATTTAAAAGCCTAAACATAAGCTGTCCTACTCGTTGTCTTTTATTTCTGGCCCTGGGCGTGGTTAAATCTCTTGGCACAAAGTCTCGTCTCGCGGGATGCGAGTTCTTGATATTTTTTAGTTTATAATTTAAAAAAAGAATAAGAATCTGAAAATCTAACAACATCACATTAATGTTCAATAAACTCTGAAAAAGAATGATACCAAACATATATATGTAGGTTTTAAAATAAGCCGATTTAAAGTGTGACAAAAAACATGACACAAAAACGTCACATAAAATTGTTGCACTTTTAGGCTTAGGATTTTATATATAGAGAGTAGATATAAAAGGAAAAACTTACATGGCCAGGCGTATTGTCGCCTGGCATCCACAACAAGAACAAAGAAAGGGTTGTAAAGGCAAGAATGTCTGATGAACAAAGGTAAAATGTGCACGTAGAAAGGAGTAGATGAGGGCTGGTATATCTGGTGAACAGTTTCCTAAATGCACAACGTGATTGAACCTAATACGCAGTGTTCTTGTTTGTTACATAAATGCAAGTGCATAGAGAAAACGCATTTAGTCACTGAGCAAACGCCACAGAGAGAGTACTAAAACCTATGAGTTTGAGAGGCAGCAACACAAAACACACCAATAAACAGTGACCCCCCCCCCCCCCATTTAATTTTTTTGTAATGTGTATTATATCCATGTGACAAATCATTCCCTTATTGTCATTTTTTCTGACATCTGCTGCAGTATTATTAATTTGCTGAGTTAAATAAGTTAGCTGTGTGTGTGAGATCTCACACAGAGGAATTTTTAAAGTAAATGAGCTCTGTGAACATACTGTCGCATAATAAACATAAACCAATAAGTACAACAGATTTTTTTTTCCATCTTCTGAGATCGGTAACTAAGTTTTCTAGAATTACAGGTGAACAACACATGGCAGATTTCTTAACAAAATTAAACAAAGGCTCATGCTATCTGGTGGGAGATTGTGGGATTCCTATTACTTACCTTACAGCAGGATACAAATTTCACTATACTCTTTACAAGTGACCATACTGAGCCTATGTAAATCTATACTAAAATAGTAAAGATAGTCCAGCTAATGCTAGTTTTTTACTGTGTATAGAGCACCATGCTAAACAAAGCAGCTTACCATCTCTGAAAAGGCAGGATATGTATTACAAACTAGTTAGATCATTTATCATATCACTCAAGTCTAGGTCAAGACATGTCTTAGCAGCTTTTGTGTGCTTGAAAAAGTGACATTTTTTTTATTTTCAACCTGTATTTTCAAAATAGGTACATCTGTAATAACAATGATGATTATTGTGTTATACTACTTCTTGGTGCAACAATTTACTTTTACCTAGCAGTTCAGAGGATGGATAAAAATGAAAATAATTAAACTATTATTACAAGATAAATAATAAGTGAAAATGGCAGTACAACAATGCATTTAAAATGGTACTTTTCCTTAAGAATCTTTGCTGCTGCCATTGTTTTGTGCTGTTTTTTTTGTCACTGAAGTGTTTTTACTTTTATCCCAAGTTTAGTGGAGTTCTAAGTAGGATATAGAGATAAGAATTTGAATATTGCCATAGGTAATGAAGATGGTCACCTCAGTCTAAAATGTTGGTTAAGGTGCTTATAATTTCATTTTAGCTACATTATTAACAACACTTATTTATTTACATATTTATTTATGTGTGTTATGGCTGCGCTGTGTCTTAATAGTTCACATAGTCACATCGTTGTAGTGAAAATATCAAAATATCATTGTATGATACCATCACCTCGGAGAGACAGAGAGATGCTTGTGGATTGAAAATAAGTGGCTGCTCTACCCATGTCCTGCAGAAAACATCTACACTGATCAATTGGGTGGGGGGATGGTACACAGGTGTTTTATTTCAAGATAAGTTTTGTTGTCTCGCAGACTGCTGCAACTCAACACACACAGCAATATTCGGTAATGTTACCATGATGGTTCAAAGGGGATTTGTTCCAGGTTCATTTAAAATTGCCAACTAATCACAATGCTGTATTGGCATGAAACTCAAAAGTTAGATCTGCTTCATTATGAAATGGATTTGAAAAATGCCTACCAACAGGAAACCAGAAGTTTTTGGAAACTAGAAGTTACTAATTGCTTTCATTTGCTCAAACATAACTTCCTCAGGTGTTTTTTTCTACCATCTTGTGAACAAAAAAGATATTCATGACTTGGCTATAGCGCATATTTTGTCTTTTCTTGTCATGTCTGCAAACAACATGCCCAAAAAGGTGCATAAAACTGAGTGTTGATTTGTGTTGCGGGCTTGCAATGTACAGTGGACCTGTAGGAGGACATTTGCACTGGCTTTGTGTTTATAAAAGAAAAAAAAAGTAAGATACTGCATTGATATACACTACTGGTCAAAAGTTTCAGGAGACCTAAGTTTTTCTTCAATTTTAATCAGCTGAAATGCAATGAATGACACTTCAGTATGCGAGCAATGGTACAGAGAATGGAATCAGACTTCTTCTTTTTGAGCACATACACCGTCAGCATGGCACTGCCAGATCTAAACACTGGCATGGAGAGTTGCTCACGTACTGAAGTGTCTATAGCTGCAGGTGGAAGTTACTGTCATACTTCATGTAACTGCTGTTTAACTAAATAAGGAGTGGTATTGCACATGTACTTTGTCAGCATGCCTATGTCGATCAAACACAGGGAGCTCTGCAGTCTACTTTGACTTTACACTGTAGGAAGATAAGTAAATAAATATAGGTAAACAACATTCGATGTGTAGTTTTGTGATCAAACACAGGAAGCTCTGTAGTCTACTTTTACTTTATGCTGTAGGAAGATAAGTAAATAAATATAGGTAAACAACATTTGATGTGAAGTTTATATAAGTTAACATATAAATGTTTTTCATATAAAGACCATCAAAAAACATAATCGCAAATGGAACTCTGCACGATAAATTAGCAAGCTCTGTAGGCCCTGCTGTTTTGTTGAAGGACATGCATGTGGCAGATTCATTTGCAGGATGACGAACAACCTGTTGCTGTTTGCCTTTACGCCTGGTGCAGCTGTGTTGTTCTTATGTGTGATTGGACATTACTTGCGGGAAGGGCTTCTGTTCTCTTTCTCCAATGTAGAATTCTCATCCTCATCTGAGATCACCTCTGTTATAGCAAGTCTTTATTTGAAAACAGCAGTGTCAGAGCAGGGGGAGCTTGAATGTGACTTTAGAGAATAAAGCTGAATTTAAGAAAAGCACTAACCTTTACAAGAACCATACATTTACACCAGCTGCTACAGACTCAAATCAAATGTATGTTTTTATTGTATAATAGTAACAATAAGAGCAGCTCACTACTCAAAACGGTAAATCTAGGAAGGTCCCGGAATCGAACCCACAATCTCCTGATTATGAGTCAGCAGTTCTTAAATCTGCACCAGCCAAGCGGTCGTGTCAGCCTGATTCCCTAACCTGGTTTCTTTTTCTTTAGTTATAGTCTTGAATAAAAGTGCATTTGTTTTGTTATACTTGTACCTCTTGTGATTGGACTTCAGTCAAAATTTTGTCATTAATACTATAACATGAAAAAAGTTTCTGTATTAGCTATGTGTTTAACATTTCTTGCCTTGCATTTCCTGTCATGCTACATTTACCCAGATCCTTGTAGACACGGAACATACATGAAATGCATGTGTTCCAAATAACAATATATTATTTACCCTATACAGCTCCACTCACCTCACACTCTGATAAACAGACTTGAGCTGGGAGAACTTTTTGTCCTACTTGAGCTGCAGCAGTGGAGGGATGGGATAGCAGACTGCTTGCTGCTTCTGCTGATCAACACATTTGCAAAACAAAAGACGTTAATGGAGAGGTGCAAAGAAATTAAAGGTGGCCCGGGATTACGACTATATTCGTAGGCTTCAGGGATTCTAGTATTAAGCTGTGGTTGAAGCTGTTGTGCTGTGAGGCACCTGTCACACAAGCTGGTGACCCTCAGTAGCTTGTCTTCTGATTGGGTTGTGATTTTGGGTCTGTCATATCTTTACCTAATAGTTTCTTGCAGTTTACAATTGCCTGTGGAATGTGTGGGACACTGTACTCACTGACACTTTCTTTTTTTTTTTTTTTTTTTTTTTTTCTTCAAATTTTTCTAAATGAAAGGCCTACACTTCTAAGGGTAATAATGCTCTGTCTCATTTCATTTGTTAATTGCTTTTTTCTTGTCATTATCATTGGAATATTTTCTAAGCAGTACTTCAGAAGGTTTACTAACGCAGTCTGTTCTAACTCTGCTTTAAGACAGACAGAAGCTATCTAATTAATCAACAGAAGTTGGAACACCCATGCAAATTGTTTGCTTCACCTTGCAATGCTTGTTGTAACCTATTAGTTGTTATCTGAAGAAGGCCCATTTTGTAATATTCTGAAATTTGTTTCTTTTCAGTTTTTGCTAACCTAAACTTAAAAATTAAGCCTCTGGAAGTTTACTGCTTATATTTCCATCATTGTAGGTCATTCATTGCATTTCAACTGATTAAATTTGAAGAAAAACTGGAAAAACTGAGATGTCATAAAACGTTTGACTGGTATTGTATGTTGTAATTAGTCTTTTTCAGATTTTTTATCTCGTGTACACAGTACTTTTTATTTTAACGACCCTCCATGTAGAATAAAAAATAAAGCTTTATTGTTCATTAAGGCTAAGGTTAAAGAAAGGAATAGTGTTTTTAAGTGATGTTAAAGTTTAATTTTATGGCTGTAGAGAATGCCATGATAGCTGCTCTGGTGTTTCATTCTTCACCAAAGCATGCAGTCTCGTGACTTGCAAATTTTTTCTTCCTTGCAGTTCAGTTCATTACTCCTTGACCCTTTCAATTTCTGTAGCCTGCTCCGGCTCCTTTTTTTAATACTTTTGTCTCTATACATAGAAAGCAGAATGGTGCTCTCTTCCATGAACTTCATTGATTGCGCGGAGTAGCTGACATTCATATTGGCTGGTGCCAAAAACAAATGCTAGGTCAGTCAATTAGGCTTATGGATGAGCCACAGCCAAGACACTATACTCTTTTTCTGCAAGCAGTGCTTGATGTGGAACCAAATTATAGGCAGTACTTTTTTTAGTTAGCATCTTGTTCCTTTTCTCAATTTGTTTTTGGGTTGGGGGGAGGTCCCTTGGTGGTTGGAGTGTATGTATATTAGAATTTGATATGGAGGGAGGAGTCCCCTTGAAGCTTTAAGCGCTGCCAGTATCAGCCTACTTCAAGCCCTGGGAGTCTATGAGCATCACAGTGGTGCAATTCTACAAATATACTTGTGCTGTTCACATTTCAGACTTTGTGCATAGTGCTCTGATCGTGCTTCCTTCCTTCCACTGTGCACACTTCTGCTAAACTAGCTAAGGATGGGAATCCCATGTTCTTCATGGCTGTGAATATGAGTGCCTGACAGCTGTACTTTGCCACTTTGGGGAAATTTCTACAAATCTTTGTAACCAATCAACAATAGACAACCATCAGCTCATCTGTTGTTTTTTTTTTTTTTGTGGGTGTTTTTCCTTACATTTAAGCCCAATGTCTGGGCTCAATTCTGATGATGAGAGCTCGCCTCATAACCTTAACCTGATCCAAAAAAAAAGTCAGGATGCATGGAACTGTTGCTGTAGGTTTAAACACAACAGAAATTACATAGCTTTCTCTGTTGTGTCCTTCTATGTGTAAGAGTCACCCTAACTGCTTCTAAAGTATCTGCTCTTTTGCTCAGGTTTCTGTAGATCTTTTGCCTCAGACTTTCTAGAGAATAACATTTCATCTTTTTCCAGTTTGAATTAAAATCCAAATCTGACATAATCCCCAAACCCCCACCACATTCATTTGGAGTTTGTCTGTTACTTACATAAAATATTTTCTCTTTTAGAATTCCTTTTTGCCAACCATGCCTGAAGATATGCTGCATATTGCTCAGCAAGCTCTAGGGCCTCTGCAGTGGTATAGTAAGTAATCTTGATAATATAATATTTAATAATGTACAAGCCTAATGGTATTTCATGAACTGATGTATTTATCATTTGGTTTTTAAGATTACCCAGGCGTGATGTTTCAATTTTGTGCAGGACACCTAAGCAGCAGTTTTCTTATAATGTGTACAAACGACATGCTACAAAAAGTTCTTAAAACTGAGTATTGATTGGTATTGCAAGTGTGCAGTGTACACTGTGCTTGCAGGAGGACAATGGCACTGGCTTTCTTAAAATATGGAATGCACTACTTTGACACATAGTGTAATCATTTTATTTCAGATTACCTTGCTTACATTATCTTGCCTATCATTGCCTTGAGCATGGGAAAGGTGCTATATAAATGTATTATTATTATCATTATTATTATTATTATTACTACACAATACAGTTAATGCCTCACAGCCCTGTTGTGAGGCACACAAGATTTAAAAATAAAAAAAGTGATGGCTACAGTTTATGCTTCTTTGAGGAAGTTTCTGCAAATGTTTGGAGCCAATTGACAATATTTGTTTACATCAGCAACGTGCCCAGCCAATCGGTGATGAATGATATAATTGGTCATCAGTTCATCTCTAGTATATACTTCAAAAGGCTCTTTAAAAATGATATCTTAATTTTGATAGTTTAATAGCTTAGTACTTTTTAAGTGCATCTCTTTGTAGTGTCTTGCACTGCTTGAAGATTTTGTTTTGTTTATCTACTTTAGTGTGCTGTGTTTGTATTTAAACATTTCTGAATACATTTCTTACAGCTTGTCCAAATGGCCATCATTGTACCATTGGCGAGGTAAGTGAAAGTAAATTGATTTTTTTCTATGATATGTAGTGTAAGTTTTGCATACGGTCTTGATTTAACATGTGTGTTTTTATTTTTGAGTGTGGACAGCCAATGGAATTCGGAAAATGTGTTGACTGTGGTTCTCAAATAGGAGGAGCAAATCACTTGCCAATTCCAGGATTTATCGTAGCTCAAATTGGGTAAGTAGACAAAATGTTTAATTCAAATTGTGTAATACTTCAGCATGCAAATCATACTTATTTATTCCATTTAAGCATTTAGACTCAAGGTTGAAAGTGAAATAAATGAACTTCCACAGCACAGATGTTGTGTTGGATTTTTAGTATTGTGGTACCATTTTGCTGACACTGGCATTGCATCTGTTTGTTAGGATTCATGGCATTGTGAAAACTTTTTGTTAATTAATACAGTAGGATATTGTGACCAAAAAATTGTACCTTGTTGAAGAAAGCTGTGACTCGATCACTTGTTGACATTTAGTGAACTAAGTTTACTAGGTAGGGTCTAGTACCTTCTCATTGAAGTTTCCTGTACTTTTGTCCAGTAAAGTTGTATAAATAGTTTAGAAATTAAAAACATTTAAATGAAGAATTAAAACAGAACACAAACTGTTTTTCGTTGGTGACATTGTAGTACTACTCATGTGAGATATGGAACTTAATCTATGTCTTTTGGGTATTTCATGTGATCTGATGCTGTTCCTTCATCTGCTATTAAGAGATCCCTCACATCCTACTACACCCGGATTTATATATTTTGTTTTTCTGCCTTTGATAAAATTGATGAGTGTACGACTGCCATTAAACTGACATAATTAAAAAGGGGCAGTTAATAGGCCTTGCTTACTTTGGGTGCTGAGTCCATGATAATAAGGTAATATAGCACATTAACATGAGAAGAGCAAACATATGCTCCTTGTTACAGGATCCTCAATGGATCATTGTGCTTCCATTATTCCAGGTAGTCCACCACCAACAGTAGTAGCATTAAAACTATGAGGAAGAACAATGCGAAAATAGATGCTGTTTCATTACCTATAGTAAAATTGAATTTATAATTTTGTTTGGACATGCTGGCTAACGTGTAATGAGTACTGGTATTTTCCTTGCAGAGATGACCGAACTCAGACTGGCCATGTCCTTGGAGACCCTCAAAATAGATCAAATGCTGCTGTCACAGATACAAGAGAGCTGTCTTCTGGGCAGTTTATATTGCTGCGTATATTAACTCATGTGTCAATGATGTTGGGAGTGTCACAGGATCTCAATGTAAGATTCAAAATTTATTTCTAGGATATTTTTGGCATTATTTCTTTCACAATTGACATTGTAAAAAATATACACTGTATGTATTAGTGTATTTTATCATTCCAACCATCAGCATCATAAGTAGGAAGAAACTTACTGATGCAGCTGTGTAATTTTTGTCAAAGGCATCAAGACTGCTTTTCACAATTATGCATTTTCATAAGTATGCTCCTTTAATAGGCCTCTGCATGTTCAAGATGATCATCAGGATCATCTCACCTCACACTGAGTGATGAACTTAAAATATATAACATTATTGCTTCAATTTCAATTATCAGATATATACATGCTCTTAAAATATTATATATAATACAGTCATGGCCGAAATTATCGGCACCCCTGCAATTTTCCCAGAAAATGCACCATTTCTCACAGAAAATTGTTGCAATTACAAATGTTCTGGTATACACATGTTTATTTCCTTTATGTACATTGGAACAACACAAAAAAACAGAGGAAAAAAAAAGCAAATCTGACATTATTTCACACAAAACTCAAAAACCGGGGTCGACAAAATTATTGGCACTCTCAACTTAATATTTGGTTGCACGCCCTTTGGAAAAAATAACTGAAATCAAGCGCTTCCTATAACCATCAACAAGCTTGTTACACCTCTCAACTGGAATTTCTGACCACTCTTCTTTTGCAAACTGCTCAAGGTCTCTCAGCAATTTTGAGATTTCTCCTTAAGTGTTCAATCAGATTTAGATCCGGACTCATTGCTGGCCACTTAAGAACTCTCCAGCGCTTTGTCTTCAACCATTTCTGGGTGCTTTTAGAGGTATGTTTGGGGTCATTGTCCTGCTAGAACACCCGCAACCTCTGACGCAGACCCAGCTTTCTGACACTGGGCCCTACGTTGCACCCCAATATCTTTTGTTAGTCTTCAGATTTAATGATGTCTTGCACACAGTCAAGGCATCCAGTGCCAGAGGCAGCAAAACATCCCCAAAACATCTTAGAATCTCCCATATGTTTGACTGTAGGTACTGTGTTCTTTTCTTCATAGGCCTCATTCCATTTTCTGTAAACAGTAGAATGATGAGCTTTACCAAAAAGCTCTACCTTGGTCTCATCTGTCCACAAAACGTTTGCCCAGAAGGATTTTGGCTTCCTCAAGTATATTTTGACAACTCCAGTCTGGCTTTTTTATGTTTCTGTGTCAGCAGTGGGGTCCTCCTGGCTCTCCTGCCATAGTGTTTCATTTCGTTCAGATGTCGACGGATAGTTCGAGCTGACACTGTTGTACCCTGAGCCTGCAGAACAGCTTGAATATGTTTTGAAGTTGATTGGGGCTGTTTATCCACCATTCGGACTATCCTTTTTTGCAGTCTTTTATCAGTTTTTCTCTTCCGTCCTCGTCCAGGGAGATTAGCTACAGTGCCATGTGTTGTGAACTTCTTGATTATGTTGCGCACAGTGGACAAAGGAACATGAAGATCTCTGGAGATGGACTTGTAGCCTTGAGATTGTTGATATTTTTGTTCAAGTCCTCAGACAATTCTCTGCTCTTCTTTCTGTTCTCCATGCTTAGTGTGACACACTCAGACACACAACAGAAAGGTTGAGTCAACTTTTCCCCATTTTAACTGGCTTCAGGTGTGATTGCTATATTGCCAGCACCTGTTTCTTGCCACAGATGAGTTCAAACGAGCATCATATGCTTGAAATAAAACAATTTATCTACAATTTTGAAAGGGTGCCAGTAATTTTGTCTGGCCCATTTTTGGAGTTCTGTGTGACATGATGTCCGATTTGGCTTTTTTTCTCTGTTTTTTTTGTGTTGTTCCAATGCACATAAAGGAAATAAACGTGTATACCAAAACATTTGTAATTGCAACAATTTTCTGGGAGAAATGGTGCATTTTCTGGGATAATTCCAGGGGTGCCGATAATTTTGGCCATGATTGTATATGTATATATATACTGTATATGTATGTATGTATATATATGTGTGTGTGTGTGTGTATATATATATATATATATATATATATATATATACACACACACACAGTTGAAGTTTGAGCGATACTTTGTTGTCAGAACTGAAAAAGTGTGTATGAGCAAGGAGGCCTACGAACTTGTTTCAGTTACACCAGTTCTGCCTGGAGGAATGGGCCAAAATTCCAGCAACTTATTATAAGAAACTTGTGGAGTGCTGTTCAAAATGTTTGGTTCAAGTTAAGCAATTTAAAGGCAATGTACCAAATATTAACAAAGTATATGTAAACTTGTGACCCAGACGAATTGTGATATTGTCCGTGAACACTGTTGGAAAAAATTACTTTTTCCCTGCACAAAGTAGCTGTCTTAAACGATATGCTAAATTTATAGTTTGTTAATATAAAATCTGTGGAAGGATTATAAAGTGAGCATTAAAGATTTACCTTAAGTGTATGTAAACTTCTGACTTCAGCTGTATGTATTTACTGTGTGTACTGGAAGAGGAGGGAGGATCTTGAGACAATAATAGCGATTGTCAGTCATCTTCTAGTGGCTTTTCCTCCATTGCAGAGCAAATGAAAATCATGTTAGTGGCTGTTTTATCACCCTCTGTCTTCCCCACCATGTTTCCTTAAACCTTAAACATAACATTCCCCAGGCTTGTGCATAAGACATAAAATATACAGTACTGTGCAAAAGTTTTAGGCAGGTGTGAAAAAATGCTGTTAACAAAGAATGCTTTCTGAAATATAAATAATGATTGTTTATTGTTATCAGTTTACAAAATGCAAAGTGAGTGAACAAAAGAAAAATCTAAACCAAGTCAATATTTTGGTGTTACTACCTTTTGCCTTCAAACCAGCATCAATTCTTATAGGTACACTTGCACAAAGTCAGGGATTTTGTAGGATTATAGTCAGGTGTATGATCAACCAATTATACCAAACAGGTGCTAATGATCATCAATGTCACACGTAGGTTGAAACACAGTCATTAACTGAAACAGAAACAAATGTGTAGGAGGCTTAAAATTGGGTGAGGAACAGCCAAACTCTGCTACCATGGTGAGGTTGTGGAAGACAGTTTCATGTCATGGCAAGATTGAGCACAGCAACAAGACACAAGATAGTTATACTGCATCAGCAAGGTCTCTCCCAGACAAAGATTTCAAAGCAGACTGGGGTTTCAAGATGTGCTGTTCAACCTCTTTTGAAGAAGCACAAAGAAACGGGCAATGTTCAGAATCGTAGACGCAGTGGTCGGCCAAGGAAACTTAGTGCAACAGATATTACCCTTAGAAATCGGAAGATGTCCAGCAGTGCCATCAGCTCAGAACTGGCAGAAACCAGTGGGACCCAGGTACACTCATCTACTGTCCGGAGAAGTCTGCCCAGAAGTGGTCTTCATGGAAGAGTTGCAGCCAAAAAGAAATACCTCCAACGTGGAAACAAGGCCAAGCGACTCAAGTATGCACGAAAACATAGGAAATGGGCTACAGAAAAATGGCAGCAGGTGCTCTGGACTGATGGGTCAAAATTTTAAATATTTGGCTGTAGCAGAAGGCAGTTTGTTCGTTGAAGGGCTGGAGAGCGGTAAAATAATGAGTGTCTGCAGGCAACAGTGAAGCATGGTGGAGGTTCCTTGAACGTTTG
Organism: Erpetoichthys calabaricus; assembly: GCF_900747795.2. Classification (NCBI taxonomy): domain Eukaryota; kingdom Metazoa; phylum Chordata; class Cladistia; order Polypteriformes; family Polypteridae; genus Erpetoichthys; species Erpetoichthys calabaricus. The sequence goes on from NC_041407.2 coordinate 35,499,377, forward strand.
GGGCTGCATTTCTGCAAATGGAGTTGGAGATTTGGTCAGGATTAATGGTGTACTCAATGCTGAGAAATACAGGCAGATACTTATCCATCATGCAGTACCATCAGGGAGGTGTATGATTGGCCCCAAATTTATTCTGCAGCAGGACAACGACCCCAAACATACAGCCAAAGTCATTAAGAACTATCTTCAGCGTAAAGAACAAGAAGGTCCTGGAAGTGATGGTATGGCCCCGACAGAGCCCTGATCTCAACATCATCGAGTGTATGTGGGATTACATGAAGAGACAGAAGGATGTGAGGAAGCCTACATCCACAGAAGAACTGTGGTTAGTTCTCCAAGATGTTTGGAACAACTTACCAGCCGAGTTCCTTCAAAAACTGTGCAAGTGTACCTAGAAGAATTGATGCTGTTTTGAAGGCAAAGGGTGGTCACACCAAATATTGATTTGATTTAGATTTTTCACACCTGCCTAAAACTTTTGCAAAGTACTGTAGTAGTAGTTCAGAGAAGCAAACAAAAACATTCTCTTTCCTCCAGGCTGGTTTAATAATAAAAGAACTATCTTATACTCTCCTTCAAGAAATGCTGAATAAAGCCTGTGGAAAAATGTAAGAGAAACCTAGTGAACTTTGTCGTGACTGTTTTTTACAGTCTAACTGGAGAACTTAGACTTCCAAGTGCAATTTTCACACACTCTCATTCACCTATAAAGGGTAAACTTAATATTTCCAATAAATGTAATAGAAAACTTGTCTTTGAAGTGTGGAGAGAACAAAAATACCTAGTGAAAAATTCTCAAAGACTGAGAGAGAATTTGTGTTTTCTGGGCAGACATTGATAAGACTAAAATTCAAACCCTGGACAGTACCCTTATGCCAGCATACCAGCCTTGAAGTGTTATTAATTTACAATTTATTACCTGAGAAACGTTTATTGTTGATTACTTTTCCTTTTCTCTTTAATTTTTTGAACAGTCATTATCACAGATTATAAAGCCAACAGTTCCTAATCCTGCAGAGTTTCTTGCTGACCATTTATTAAAAGATATGGAGCAACTGACAAAAATCCTAGGCAAAGGTGTTGATGACACCTCAAACATTATTCATCTGCTGCTCTGTAGTCTAAAGGATCAAAATACTTGTAAGTACCTGCGAGTCCTATATTTTGGCAATTACTGTCTTTATGTACATTTTTTTAAATATTGTCCCAAAATAGTGCAACAGTAAAAGACAAAAAAAAAGAACAGAGTGCTTAATAAAATGTGTTTGAAAAGTTTATTCTTATTGTATTCAGTATTTGGCTAGCCATTTTTCATGTGAACAAAGTAATTCCAAATATTGGAATTATTGAATCACTAGCTAACCCATGGCGTAGCATACGCCGCATAATTATGTATTGATGGGTGAACACTTCCTGAATGATACAGTTGTCCAAATGGAGTGGGTTTGAGGATACGACTGTGAGTGAATGAAAAGATAGACCTCTGGAGAGAGCAACATATAATTGTCCGTGACTGAAAGCAGGATCGTCTGTGACGAAGAAGGCCACACTGGTGAAAGTTACTTGGTTGGTAGGAATAAGTGTCAGTACTTGTAGATTAAGGTGTAGCGAGTCTTCGTTGTTGACGCTTAATATAGCTTGTGTACTGAGATGTTCCGGAGTCACAGTTGAGAAACACTTTTTTAATGTCTTTTAGCACAGGGGAAAAAATGAACATGTGAAACATCCATAATGTAATAAGCCACCAAGAAAAGTAACATTGCAACAATGCTATCTACGACCCGATCGCTGTAAACAGAAGTGAAAACAAAATCGAGCCCGGTGCATTCTTTAACTGCCTTGTGGCTCTGTAGTAGTGTTGCTGCTTTGTAAGGAGACTGTGGAAGATTGTGGGTTCGCTTCCCAGCTCCTCCCTGTGTGGATAGCGCTTTGAATACTGAGAACACCGCTATATCAATGTAATGAAGTATTATTATTCTTATGTGTCCAGCGCTCTCTCTCTCGTGCGCGCGCCTGTATGTGTGTGTCACTCGCTCGCTCGCTGCACGTGTTCCTGTAGGCATACGCCGCATAATTATTTATTGATGGCTGAACACTTCCGGAAAGACACAGTTGTCTAAAAGGGGTGGGTTTGAGGATACAACAGTAAGTGAATGAAAAGATGGAACTCTGGAGAGAGCAACATATAACTGTCCGTGACTGAAAACTGGTTTTGGCAGATACATGCATATCTTTTTGAAAGTTTGGCCCTGTGCCTTGTTAATTGTCATCGCAAAGGCCAATCTAACAGGAAATTGTCTTCGTGTAAAAGTAAAAGGCAAATTATCCGCGACAAACTGTTTTACACGCTGCATACCAACTCGTGGCGTAGTATACGCCACATAATCACGCCGCTTTTTAAATGTTTTTTAAGCAGAGGGGAAAAAAATGAACATTTGCAAAATCCGTAACGCTGCTTTCAGTAAGTACAATGCACATGCATTTAATTTGTCGGCCACTTTTTGCCAGCCGTCTTTTCTGGTTTGGGCTGCTTTTGCAGTGTTACCGCTTGTGCATATTAAATCTTGAAATCCTTCGAGTAACTAATTAACTAACTAACACCCACCCACCCACACAGCTTGTGTGAAAAAAATGCGCCCGTTCTTTCATCATTTTGTTGCAGCCTATCAAAGACTTGCTGATCATGTTTTCTAGACTTAATATACATTGGCTTTTCACACAGCGCGGGGGCGCACATTCATCTCGGATTATTACATCCAGCTAGTCTGCTAGACTAATCTGCTACACGGCTGCATTTGAAAAACCGACTTATCCTGGATGAGTTTCACCGGCATTAATGATTAGGAATCCGGTTGGAACAAAACCCTGCAGCCATAGGGGTTCACCAGGACCGAGTTTGGGAAACACTGCTGAACAGAGACGAAACTGACTCAGGTGAGGAGTTGGGGTGGGCAAAGTAGTTGCAGCTATTGATTATTCAGTGTTGTTTGCCTGGGTGTCTGATCAGCTCGACAGGTGTTCCGGTGGTATAGCGGGTCCACAGCTCCCCTTCAAAAGGCCATTTTTAAATAAATAATCATCACGCTCACAGTGTAGCGAGGGGTGTGGAAGTGTGGCTGAAGCGGTTTCTGGGTGGAGTCGTGCTGGGGGCGTTTCTCCCCTGTGCAGTGTGCGAGCGAGTGAGGAGAGAGAGAAAGCCGGTACGTTAGAGTGAGCGAGAGCAGGCTCGAAGGCAATGTCACAGGTGTTCCTGTGGTATAGCGGGTCCATAGCTCCCCTTCAAAAGGCCATTTTTAATCAGGCGACTGACAGTAGTGGAGTCAGGCACAGAGAAGGTCAGCTGCTGAGAGAGCGTCTCGACTGTTGCAGGGCCTGCATCGGTGAAGCTGGTGAGACGCTAATGAAAAAGAGGCACAGGGTTTATTTGATTTTAAAGACTGCTTCCTTCATTGTGTTTTAACCTCAGTTTTAAAGGATTGTTTTAAGGATCCCATGGGATACCCCTCGCAAACTGTTTTACACGCTGCATACAGCGATCTATATCCGTGAGAAACATGCCTCTATGAACAGTCAACATGGCTCAGAGGTGCATGTGGACTTTAGCACAGACAAACATAAATGACGCCATTTTTTCTGAGTCGTCGCGTCCGAGTTGGTAGGCGTGGCCCTGCGAGTTGTTGTCGTATCCAATGGTCTTAGAGTTGGTGGGCGTGGCTCCATCCTGCGTGCTTCCATGGGTGTCTTGCTTGCTCTGGCGGCGGCTTAGTGAATTATATATATAGATTATTAACCAGAAGACATAAGGAAATCTGAAGTATAGTTGCTCATCTTGGGGCTGTAGAGTAGTAAAATGTTCTATGTTGATTGGCACGTACGGCTGGGAATTATACTCTGTATGGGTGACAATGATCTTACTATATGTTTGTAATTAGAGACTTAGGGTTTATTATGCCTCTATTCAACAATGTTTGGGAGTGCCAGAGAATAGGGAAAAGCCTCTTGTTTTACAGAACGTTATCATTTTATAGCTTTTGAACAGATTGTGAAAACATAACTATGGTGTAAAAGTGTACTGTGGCTGGTTATTGGAACATTTGTGCTGTTTAGTGCCATAGATAACAGTTACATACTTTATTTATTGCAAGAACACAGTTCAAGAAAAGTTCCCCTTCCTAGTTACCCATGACACTTAAGACGTGACCTCTGAAAAGGAGCTAAAGTCTTAAGATTTATGGCTGTGAGCAATATGATTGGTAAAGGATAAGTGCAGTATACATCAAGTCTAAGGTATTTCTTCATAATCATGGTATATATTAATTTGCTACGTGAAATTGAGTTCTAAAGTGAAGCAAGTCAAGTCAAGTTGGTGAGCATGCACTGGTACAGTGTGCTGCCGCACCCACTACACAACGAAACAACTCAGGATCCCGGTTTGCAACCCCCCAGGCAGACACGTGGTCCAGTCCCACCCTCCGGAAATGACCCTCTATCTGCCGCAGCCAGGTGTTACATGGGCGACCCCTTGGTCTGGTCCAGCCACTCGGGTCCCCAACAATGAGGATCTTACGAGCTGGATCACCCTCGAGGAAATGCGCCACATGGCCGCAGTGCCGTAACTGACGCTCCCTCACAATGCAGGTAATGTGCCTCATTCGGGACTCCATGAGCAACAGCTCATTAGACACAAAGTCCCAAGGACTTTCCGGAAACACACAGTACCAAAGGAGTCCAGTCTTTGTCTCAGGTCACTGGATAGCGTCCATGTCTCACAACCATATAGCAAGACGAGAAGCACCAAGACTCTAAAGACTTGGACCTTCATCCTTTTGCATAGATATCGGGAGCGCCACACACCCCTTTCCATTGACCTCATGAACCCCCCCCTAGAACCGAGAAAAAAAAAATCTCCCAATCCGTCTACTGACTTCATAGGAAGAGTCACCAGAGACATGAATGTCACTGCTAAGGTAAGTAAACTTCTCGACAAGGTCAACACTCTCTCCGCAAACAGACACACTGCTGATGTGTGTGCCCAAGAGGTCATTAAAGGCCTGGATCTTGTTTTTTTTAATCAAGGACACTCGCAAGCCCAGACACTCGGACTCCTTGCTCAGTCTCTCGAGTGCCCCGATCAGAGCCTCCATTGACTTCACGAAGATCACAGCATCGTCAGCAACGTCAAGATCCGTGAACCTTTCTCCACTAACAGATGTCCCACAGCTGCTGGACCCCACGACCTTGCCCAACTTCCCAATCCATACAAGCATTGAACAGAGTACAACAACAACATTTATTTATATAGCACATTTTCATACAAAAAGTAGCTCAAAGTGCTCAAAGAGCAGGAACAAGAACACACCCCTGACAAACCCCAGAATCAACTTGGAAAAACGCAGAGGTCCTGCCTCCACTCTGCAGAGCACTCACAGTACTAGTGTACAGAACGGCCATTATAATATCCAGCAACCTCGAGGGCATCCCGTGAATTCTTGGGATGTACCACAGGGCACAGAGTGGAACGCTTTGCGAAAATCGACAAAGGCTGCAAAGAAACTCTGCCAATACAGTACCATACCATACCATACCATTTTTATTTGTTAAGCACTTATAAACACAGCATTACAACTGACCGAAGCGCTGTACAGTTAAAACAAGCAAGACTAAAAGCAAAATATTAAAACAAACATTAAGAGAGAATTAAAACAGAGACACTAAAAACAGGTCAGGGGACCGAATAAAACAGAGAAATAGCAAAAAGCAAGTGGAAATAAGACAGGTTAAGAATTAAAAGCCAATGTGAAGAAGTGCGTTTTTAGGTGTGATTTGAATGTGGCGACTGAAGCGGCTTGCCTAACCACGAAAGGTAAGGAGTTCCAGAGCCTAGGTGCACAGACGGAAAAAGCCCTTTCACCACGAACTTTAAAACGTGCCTTGGGAACGGTTAGGAGCAGCTGATCTGCGGATCTAAGAACACGAGGGGGATTGTGATGATGGAGCAAGACACTCAAGTAGGCAGGGGCTAGACCATTTAGTGCCTTATAGGTTAAGAGGAGTATCTTAAAATCAATTTTGAATCTAACCGGCAGCCAGTGTAGGGTTTTTAAAATCGGTGTAATGTGTTGGCTTCTGCTGCTTCCAGTTAAAAGCCTTGCAGCCGCATTTTGAACCAATTGGAGTCTAGAAAGAGTGGCTTTACTAATACCATATAGGCAGGAATTAGAATAGTCGAGCCGGGACGTAATGAATGCATGGATTACTGATTCCAGGAGGTGGTAAGGCAGAATTGGTTTGAGTTTGGCAATTCGCCTGAGATGGAAAAAGCAGGATTTTACTGTGCTGTTGACTTGAGCATCCATTTTCAGGACCATATCCATTTTGATTCCAAGATTGGAAACAGACGAAGTTACTGGAATGGGAAGAAAGTCGAGGCCAAGGGGTAGGGTCTGTTTGCGGTCAGGACTAAAAACAATGACCTCGGTTTTTGAATCGTTCAGGTGAAGGAAGTTTACAGCCAGCCAGTCCTTAATGTCAGATAAGCAGTCGAGAAGAGGTTTAGTGGAGTCAGTTGACTTGAGGGAGAAATAAATTTGGCAGTCATCAGCATATAGGTGATACGAGATTGCATGTTTTCTAAAAATTGCACCTAAAGGCAGGATGTAAATTGAAAAAAGTAGTGGCCCCAAAATGGAACCCTGGGGGACACCACATGGGAGTGGGACTGATTCAGATGAAAAATCGTCTAGCATGACTCTAAGAGTCCTGTTGCAGAAATATGACCTGAACCACTCGAGGGCTAAGCCAGATACACCAGCCCAGGATTCGAGTCGGGAGATCATGATGTCGTGGTCGATTGTGTCGAAGGCAGCAGATAAATCGAGAAGAACCATAATCACGTAGAGTCCCTCACTTATCGCGGGAGATAGGTTCCAAGGCCGACCACGATAACTGAATTTCCGCGAAGTAGGGACACCATATTTATTTAATTATTTAACGTGTATTTGGACGTTTTTAAACCCTCCCTGTATTGTTTACAACCCACCCTTTACTCTATTAATAACAGGGACAACTGCTAAGCAATATGAAATCAGAAGATAAGTTTACACTTACTGTATAGCGAAGTACACATAGCTATATATGACGTGATGAAGGTGATGAATATGCTGCGCAGTAAAAATGATGACGATGAAGGTGATGATGACTTTTACTGCGCAGCCGATGACTGTATTTAACGTCTCTTCAGATGGCGGTGCCATTTCCTGGGGCACCTCCTCCACGGTTTCCGAAGGTGTATCAGTAGTAGTAATAGTAGTAGGAACTGGCTCTTTTTTGCGAGGCTGCAAAAACATTGTGATCGGCAGTTGCTGCCGCTGCTTCTTTTTCCGGTCGAAGAGCAGCTTGTAGGCGGTCATGACGTTGTCGACCTTGTTGCAAAGATTCCTAAAGCAGATTCCATCCAGACTACTGCCTTATCACGTCCACTTGCAACTCGTTTTGCACCATGGTTAAAGGACACTGCGGCCGTAGATATTATATGCTTTTCCTCCGTTTTAAATAAAAAGAATCGTGGACTCATTGATGCTGTAATGGTGTCCTGCAGCGGTGTAGCTGTTCCCTTCCTTCAGCATATCCAAAACCTTTACCTTTTCTGCAATCATTTGAATCTTCTGTTGGCGCTTGGATACGGCCCCTGAAGCAGGAGCACGTTAATGCTGAATGAGTGAGATGAGACTTCCTGGTTAAAGCAGCACTCCGTCGCTGAGCCAATCAGCAGCACACAGGAACTTAACTGCGTGCTCTGATTGGGTAGCTTCTCAGCCATCCGCCAATAGCATCTCTTGTATGAAATCAACTGGGCAAACCAACTGAGGAAGCAAGTACCAGAAGTAAAAAGACCCATTGTCCGCAGAAACCCGCTAAGCAGCGAAAAATCCGCGTTATATATTTAGATATGCTTACATATAAAATCCGCGAAGTCGTGAATCCGTGAAAAGTGAGCCACGAAGTAGCGAGGGATTACTGTATTCGCGTTTGCGCTCGATGAGAACCCTCAGTGCCAGGATGCGGTCAATGGTAGACTTCTTAGGCATAAAACCAGACTGTTCCGGTCGCTGGTAGGTGAGCAAGTGATCACGGATCCTATTGAGGACGACCCTAGCAAGGACCTTACCCAGCACCAAGAGCAGTGTTGTCCGGGGAGGACAGCCTTACCACTGGCCTGGAGAAGTTCACCCCGGATACTACAGATCCCTGCAGCCTTTCCCCCCCTCAGCTGGTTCACCACCTGTGCAATCTCAGTGAGATTGGGCAGATCCCTGCAGCCTTTCCCCCCCTCAGCTGGTTCACCACCTGTGCAATCTCAGTGAGATTGGGTGGTTCACAGCTAATTGGAGGATCAGCTTCAAGAACGGTGGACCCAGAGAAATCCAACGTCCTAGCCGGAGGATCAGCTTTGAACAACTGCTCAAAGTAGCCAGCCCAGCGAGTCACAACTGTAGTGTCATCCGTAGGGACCGTTCCATCAGCTGCCCTGACTGCGACTCTCCGAGGAACAGATTCAGATGTGCATAATGCTTTGATTCCTCTGTAAGCAGGACTTGGGTCACTAGACCACAGATGGTGTGTCACTTGCTCACAGATTCCTCTAACAAACGCCTCTATCTGCCCTCAGAGCCCTCGCAGCCGTCCCTCTCAGTTCCCGGTACAGACCAGAGTTGCCTTTTAGCCATGCGCTGCGACTCCTCTCAGTGATATCCAGGGTGCTCTGCGAGATGAAACATCTCCTTCTGGGAACACCGGTAACACCAACACAACCCTCAGCAACCTTCAGGGTTCCCACATCACATTAGGATCAGCAGTCATACTCAAATCTGAAAGTTCCTCACACAAACTTCATGCAAACTAATTAGAAACAGCCTGGTCTTGGAGTGAAGCATATTTTATAAATTTAAAAAAGTAACTTGTCCACTCTTCGGTTTTATAGTGGAGCTAGTGAATACTTGGGTCATAATGTGAAAAAGCCTTAAACCTTACCATATGTCCACTTTGAAGTACCAAAAGTTTCTATTTAAGAAAAAGTACCTTTTGTAGGCATGCTTCTGACCACAAACATAAACCAGAAATGGTACATTTCATCATTCTTTGTACTTAATAGAAGGGTAAATATCTAAGTTACTTGGTTACTAACTTTTGAGTATTGATACGAGTTTATTTCCATAGACAGATATTTTGGAGCCTAAATGGGAAGAGTTTAAAAAAGTATGTTTTGTAAGAAACTAAGTATCAATAGTGGAAGTATAAAATGTGCTTTGAGGTTTGGCAAAAAAGAGACCGTTTGATGTATAGTGACATAAAGTCAAAGTTTTCAAATTAGTTTTAGAGTGAAGAAGGAAACAGGAATCAAGATCACAATTTATATAGTTAAAGGAAGGGATGGAAGGTTGTGGGTGTCATGGCTCTAAACAAATGTTTTAACTTCTAGAAAGGTTCTGAGTAGGGAATACAGTTAGGTCCATAAATATTTGGACAGAGACAACTTTTTTCTAATTTTGGTTCTGTATATTACAACAATGAATTTTAAATGAAACAACTCAGATGCAGTTGAAGTGCAGACTTTCAGCTTTAATTTAGTGGGGTGAACAAGTCCTCTATTAATTCAGTTCTGTTCTGCAATACTCTGACACTCGATAAACAAGACTGTTACAGAATCTAAGGGCATTAGGAGTATCAGTAATTTTTGTGACGTTCTATTGGTATTTATTATTCACATCCTTTCTTTTTTGCCTTTAGTTTAGATTTTAGCTGACAGATCTTTAAATACTTATGATGGGATTGCAAAAAGAAATATAATAGTATTACAGTGCATCTGGAAAGTATTCACAGCGCATCACTTTTTCCACATTTTGTTATGTTACAGCCTTTTTCCAAAATGGATTAAATTCATTTTTTTCCTCAGAATTCTACACACAACACCCCATAATGACAACGTGAAAAAAGTTTACTTGAGATTTTTGCAAATTTATTAAAAATAAAAAAAACTGAGAAATCACATGTACATAAGTATTCACAGCCTTTGCTCAATACATTGTCAATGCACCTTTGGCAGCAATTATAGCCACAAGTCTTTTTGAATATGATTCCACAAGCTTGGCACACCTATCCTTGGCCAATTTCGCCCATTCCTCTTTGTAGCACCTGTCTGGCTCCATCAGGTTGGATGGGACGCATCGGTGCACAGCCATCTTAAGATCTCTCCAGAGATGTTCAATCGGATTCAAGTCTGGGCTCTGGCTGGGCCACTCAAGGACATTCACAGAGTTTTCCTGAAGCCACTACTTTGATATCTTGGCTGTGTGCTTAGGGTCATTGTCCTGCTGAAAGATGAACCGTCGCCCCAGTCTGAGGTCAAGAGTGCTCTAGAGCAGGTTTTCATTCAGGATGTCTCTGTACATTGCTGTAGTCATCTTTCCCTTTATCCTGACTGCTTCACTGTAGGGATGGTATTGGCCTGGTGATGAGCGGTGCCTGGTTTCCTCCAAACGTGACGCCTGGCATTCACACCAAAGAGTTCAATCTTTGTCTCATCAGACCAGAGAATTTTCTTTCTCATGGTCTGAGAGTCCTTCAGGTGCCTTTTGGCAAACTCAAGGCGGGCTGCCATGTGCCTTTTACTAAGGAGTTGCATCCGTCTGGCCACTCTACCATACAGGCCTGATTGGTGGATTGCTGCAGAGATGGTTGTCCTTCTGGAAGGTTCTCCTCTCTCCACAGAGGACCTCTAGAGCTCTGACAGAGTGACCATCGGGTTCTTGGACACCTCCATGACTTAGGCCCTTCTCCCCCGATCGCTCAGTTTAGATGGCCGGCCAGCTCTAGGAAGAGTCCTGGTGGTTTCAAACTTCTTCCACTTACGGATGATGGAGGCCATTGTGCTCATTGGGACCTTCAAAGCAGCAGTAATTTTTCTGTAACCTTCCCCAGATATGTGCCTCGAGACAATCCTGTCTCGGTGGTCTACAGACAATTCCTTTGACTTCATGCTTGGTTTGTGCTCTGACATGAACTGTCAACTGTGGGACCTTATATAGACAGGTGTGTGCCTTTCCAAATCATGTCCAATCAACTGAATTTACCACAGGTGGACTCCAATTAAGCTGCAGAAACATCTCAAGGATGATCAGGGGAAACAGGATGCACCTGAGCTCAATTTTGAGCTTCATGGCAAATTGCAAAACTCTGAAGTAATCTTTTTTCACGTTGTCATTATGGGGTGTTGTGTGTAGAATTCGGAGGAAAAAAATGAATTTAATCCATTTTGGCTGTAACATAACAAAATGTGGAAAAAGTGATGTGCTGTGAATACTTTCCAGATGCACTGTATTTATTACTTGAAACCTATAATTCTTTGTTTGCAGGCAACTAGATTTTTAAGGCATTTCATATGTTGTTTTAAATTTAAAATTTCTTTGCTTCAGCCTATAGTAGCCATAAGTAAGGTAATTTTCATAGTTAACAATAAAACTCCTGTAACTATTTACCTTTGTTTCCCAATTAAATGAAATTCTCTCTTTTTATTAGGGCCTGGAGGATTTGACCCAAAACTTACAACCAAAGAAGCAAGAAATAACTGGGAAAAATATGTTGCTACCAATATTATTGCATGTGTACTTCAAGTAAGAATCATTTTGTTGTAAAAAGAAAATGAAACTGTAGGTATGTCTTTAATTGGTAAAGAAAGAATAGCAAATTGTAAAGGTAAGCATCATAAAAGGCCTTTGTTGATGTTATTACAAAAAAGGCAGATGCCTGTCATTCAGACTTTCTCATCACAGTTCACTGTTAAATTAATATTCTCAAAATAAATAGTATTGAAACAGCAGTTTTAGGAGAGTCAGTATTCAACTGTACTTTGCTAGAAATTATAAATATGACATATTTACAATATGGAATGTGTGCTTCTTTTTTTCCAACATTAATATTTTTAATTTTTCAGAATGTAGATTATCAGTTGCAGGTGGTCAATGGAGTGATTAGAAATGACAAGCGGATTTCCTCGAATCCTGTGGTAAAAATTGTATATGGGAACCCCAAGGCTTTCATGACTACACTTCCAGATGATGTCATTCACTGTAATTCAATCTGGAACTGTAGAGAGAAAATTACACTAGAACGCATGTCACACATTGTTGAGCAGAAAAATGGCAAGGATTACTTTCCTGTTCTATGGAAGTTTCTTCAAAAGGTAAAGTAATTAATAAATACAACACATTTTTGTCTTACTAGCTTGTAAAATGTCTTGCCTCATAATGATATAGGAATAAATTTTGAACATGTTTTGACATGAAATGTGAAATCAGCCCAGTGTGGAAGATTATTTCTTATTCATCAGATGTTTCCAAAGCAACGTGTAAATGAGAATGTAGTTGTTCAATTGGTTAAAGATGTGTTTATTTGTACAATAATAGTGGGCGCATTCAGTGAAGCGTGATGCTACAAAGGCTAACATATACAAAACGAATCGAATACTAAATAAATAAACATAAGGAAGGATTAAACAAAACAAATGCACAAATTTAAAAGGTTTTTAGGTCAAAAGCCTTTGAGCACACTTCACTGTTGTGCACAAGAGGATTTTTCATAAATGGTTTATGTATTTCTGGTCACCCTTCCATTGGCTCACTCCCTTTACAGTGATTTTTCCTGACTTTCCCCCAAATGACTGCTGGGACAGACTCCAGCTTAAGAGAGACTCCTGGATAAGCAGGTTAGGAAATGGATGGATGGCTGATTTAACAACATTCTAGCAAAAATACGTTTGTGATATTGTTAGCACATGAGCGGATACCTGATATTTTGCATTATGCAGCATGGATAATTTGACATTTATTCATGAATATTTTCATATTATTTAATTTTGCTAATTTGGGTCAGAATTAAAGCCAGTTGTGTCAGAATTTTGTTATCTTTGTTCTACATGACAACATGAAATTAAACATTTTTCTTTGCCATCACTACAAGCAAACCTGGTATGAGTAACAGATACAAAAATAATCATTTTTGAGCAAGTATTCCTTTATCTGGCTTACATTTTTTTTTGTACCAAGTAGGAATGTTTGCCCAGTTTCTCACCATACAGTATCCATAACACACTTGATTCTTTCTCCTTGTTTCCCTCCCTCTCCCTGTTGCTCTCTGTCTCTCAGTTTCTTGCTCAGACAGTTTTGCCTGTGTCCCTTTCAAGGTTATTATAGTTAACACAAAAACTAAAATCAAAACTGAAACTATTATTAAAAAAGCATTTTCGTAAACTGAAATAAAATAATTAACAAAGCCGAAATGAAAAACTAAAAATAAACTAAATTATTAAAGTAGCTGGAAAGACTAACTAAAATAAAATAATAATTTAGTTTTCGTTTTTGAATGAATATTCTTGCCATCAGTCTTTACCCATATTCATCCAGTGAACGACTGCGGGTGTTCACAAAGCATTTGCAGTGACAGAGCAAGCTGAATGCGGGTGCGTAAAGCATGTGAAATAAAAAGCAGTTTACTGTGCCGCCTTTCTTTGTGGTTGAATTACTTGAAACGCCTGAAATTGGAATGTGCTGATCAACAAAACCTTTACCGTATGGACAGAAAAATCATGAGTGAGTAAAGTTTCAGTTTATTTCTCAGCTGCCTGCTTTTTGTTGATAATAATTCACCTGCCGTTTTGCACAGGAGAAATCCTTTCTGAAAATAAAACAGCACGGACTGACGATTATCATACACTAGAAAAATACCCGCGCTTCGCAGCAGAGAAGTAGTGTGTTAAAGAGGTTATGAAAAAGAAAAGGAAACATTTTAAAAATAACGTAACATGATTGTCAATGTAATTGTGTTGTCATTGTTATGAGTGTTGCTGTCATATATATATACATATATATATATATATATATATATATATATATATATATATATATATATATATATACATACACAGACACACATAAACATATATATACATATATATACATATCTACATATACACATATCTACATATATATATATATATATATATACATATACACATCCACATATATACACTTATATATACACATATCAACATATATATACACATACATATACACACATACATACACACACATATATACATATACACATACATACACATACATATATATATACACACACACACAGACACATATATATATATACATACAGTGGAACCGAAGCAATTTCCCCCATAGGATTACATATAAATACAATTAACCCGTTCCAGACTGTACGAACTGTATGTAAATATTTTTTTTTAAAGATTTTTTAAGCACAAATATAGTTAATTACACCATAGAATGCACAATGTAATAGTAAACTAATGTAAAAACATTGAATAACACTGACACAAAAACCCAGGCTCCCTCCTCAGCTGCACACGCAGGCTCTCTCTCTCTCTGCAGCATGTGAGCCCCCCTCCTCCCTGTCTCAGCAGCACATGAGCTGTCTCTCTCTCTGTGACATTGCAGCAGTTCGGCTGTAGCCTTACAATCTGATCGTTGTATAAACGCGCTTTTTTTTTTTTTTAAATGAGTTTTAAGCACGGGGGAAAAAAAGGAACATTTGAACAAATCCGAACTTTATTTAAAAGCCAACCAAGACAGTAACGTTTTAGGAGTTCACGCTAATAGCATTACAACCCGATCGCATTAAACACGCTTTTTAAATGAGTTTTAAGCACATGGAAAAAAATAAACATTTGAACAAAAGAGAAAAGTAACATTGCAACACTTTCTTCTCACCATTCTTCACTTGCTTAGAAGCCATGGTTAACTGCAAAAGCACACGAAATACTGTAGAGCACAAAGAGTTCACAGGTAAAGCACGCACTCTGACTGAGAACAATGAACAGGGAGAGGCTGAGCACGTGCTTAAATACAGTAATCGGCGCGTACATGGTATTGCAAACGGCAGTGGGAGCATTTCTATAAACTTAATTTAAACTTACGGTTTACACCGTGCTTTGTTTCTGCAGTAGCGAAGTGATCACTCCTGCTGCGTTCAGTCAGTTCACGTGAGCCGCTCTCTTGTGTGATGTTGCGATGTCCACGGCTTTATTTAGTGTTAGCTAAGACCCGGCACTTCAAAGTTTCTCGCTACAGCAATTTTAACTCCGTTACAAAGTGATCCAAATGTCGTTTATACCTCGTGTCTTCTCATTAAACTTGTATCTCGCGAATATGGTATTGCAAACGGCAGCGGGAGCATTTCTATAAACTTAATTTAAACTTACAGTTTACACCGTGCTTCGCTTCTTATTGTTTCGCTGCCTTCTCAATTGTGTAATGAATGTTTTCTTCAGCGCTGTTTGGGGCTCTTCCTTGTTTTGTACGTACTGCATTTACAGTCAGTTCACGTGATTACGTGGGAGGTGTGATGACGCGATACGCAACTGCGCCTCCCACGGCCAGCGAGCTGCAGTCCATTACAGTATATGGACAAAAAAGAGGTTCCAGTTATGACCGTTACGCTTTAAATTTTGAAATGAAACCTGCCTAACTTTTGTAAGTAAGCTGTAAGGAATGAGCCTGCCAAATTTCAGCCTTCCACCTATACGGGAAGTTGGAGAATTAGTGATGAGTCAGTCAGTCAGTCAGTCAGTGAGGGCTTTGCCTTTTATTAGTATAGATGATCAGTATATTGTTACTGACCAATCACTTTTGCTTTAAAAAAAGTCATTTAACAATGTAGCAATGCAAACCTTGTAAAATTCCTGAGTTGGCAATGTCTCTACTGAACTACAGGTAGATAGGCAAAGAGAGTCTGCCAACTGGTGAAAAACTAAACCTGTTAATGTGTTTTTGTATTTATTCTATGTTTATTAATTTATCTTTTTTTAGTTTATATTCACAGCTCAAAATACCTGATATTGTGAAAATAATCCAGTAACAGGATTATTTTTTTAACATTTGTCCTTTTTTTTCTATTTTTCTCTCTCAAAATAGATAGTTGAAATATCATATTGTTTTTGTTCTTAACATCAGCCATA
Organism: Erpetoichthys calabaricus; assembly: GCF_900747795.2. NCBI lineage: Eukaryota > Metazoa > Chordata > Cladistia > Polypteriformes > Polypteridae > Erpetoichthys > Erpetoichthys calabaricus. The sequence goes on from NC_041407.2 coordinate 35,515,419, forward strand.
TCATACATATTGCATACCAGGGATTTTTCCTGCCTTGCATTTAAACCTGCTGGGGTATGCTCCAGGTTCCTGCGATCCTGCTCTGGATTAACAGGTTTATATAATGTGTATATTGTTCCTAATCTCAGATGCTGTCTCTGTTGTTTTGTGCCCATCCATACACCGATTACCTGCTCTTGCCCAGCTCATTAACACTAGAATTACCAGAGCCTACGAAAAAACTTGTAGATCCGTCCCACCTTAAATCGCTTCTCACCTCTCCGTCAGCGTCCTTTGTCCTGTGAATGTGTGGATAAGCAGCAAGCAGCCTGCTATCACATCCCCCACCGCTGCACAGTTTTCTCAGCTCAAGTCTGTTTACCTGTGTGTCAGTTGCTTGGAGTTGTATAGAGTGAGAAGTCAAGCAAAATGACACCTTTTATAAATACTATATCGTTATTTGGAACACATGCATTTCATGTGTGTTCCATGTCTACAACAATCTATGTAAATACATCGTTAAAACAAACGTTTTTCATGTTTTAGTAATAATTGACAAAATGTAGACATATAGTTTGTAATGTGTGAAGCCTGAATTCCAAATATTAAAGAAACACTTTCACAAAAGGTACAAATATAACAGAACAAGTGCGCTTTTATTCAAAAATATAACTGCAGAAAAAGAACCCGCCTGTTAACTGGTAATCAAAACTTCACGGGTTCAATCCCCGACGAGTCCGTTTTGAGAAGTGAGCTGCTTTTATTCTTACTACAGTGGAACCTCGGTTCACGAACGTCTCAGTACACGTACAACTCGGTTTACGACCAAAACGTTCGCCAAACTTTTGCCTCGGTTCACGACCACACACTCGGTATACGAACAAGCCAATTTCCCTTTCGGTTTGTGCGCGCCGATGATTTCCGAACCTGTTGCATTGTTCTCAGTCAGACGTGCGTGCTTGCACATGCGTGCTTTCGCTCTGAAGTCTTTGTGCTCTTTTTCATTTCCCATCCGGTTCGTACACGCTGATTACTGTATTTATGCACGTGTTCAGCCCCTCCCTGTTCATTGTTCTCAGACTTGCGTGCATTACCTGTGAACTCTTTGTGCTCTACAGTATTTCGTGTGCTTTTGCAGTTAACCATGGCTACTAAGCAAGTGAAGAGTGGTAAGAAGAAAGTGTTGCAATGTTACTTTTCTCTTTTTTTCAAATGTTTATTTTTTTCCATGTGCTTAAAACTCATTCAAAAAGAGTGTTTACAGCGATCGGGTTGTAATGCTATTAGCGTGAACTCCTGCAATGTTACTGTCTTGGTTGGCTTTTAAATAAAGTTCGGATTTGTTCATATGTTCCTTTTTTCCCCCGTGCTTAAAACTTATTTAAAAAGAGTGTTTACAGCGATCGGGTTGTAATGCTATTAGCGTGAACTCCTGCAATGTTACTGTCTTGGTTGGCTTTTAAATAAAGTTTGGATTTGTGCAAATGTTCCTTTTTTCCCCCTGTGCTTACAACTCATTTACAAAAAAGTGTTTATACAGTGATCGGATTGTAAGGCTATACTGCGAACTGCTGCAATGTTACAGAGAGAGACTGGGGGTGGGGCTCGCGTGCTGCTGAGAGAGAGAGAAACCCTGCACGTGCAGCTGAGCAGGGAGCCTGGGTGTTTGTGTCAGTTTTATTCAATGGTTTTACATTAGTTTACTATTACACTGTGCATTCTATGGTGTAATTAACTATATTTGTACGGTCTGGAACGGATTAATTGTATTTACATACAATCCTATGGGGGAAATTGCTTCGGTTCATGACCAAATCGGTTTACGACCAGAGGTTTGGAACGAATTATGGTCGTGAACCGAGGTTCCACAGTATTTTAAAATAAAAACATACATTTGATTCCAGTCTATAATGTCTACATTTTGTCAATTATTACTAAAACTAGCAAAATACCCGCGCTTTGCAGCAGCGAAGTACTGCTTTAAAATTTTTATTAAGAAGAAAAGTAAACCTTTTTAAACTGAGGGAAATATATACCAATAATTATTTGTTAAGGATCTGTTTGTATACTACATTGTCAGTTCAGCCCTCCAGTTGTAATATGACCAAGCTGTGCGCTGAGCTTACTCTTGAGCATGCAACGTATAGTTGGCCATGTAAAATACAATCTTGCCTCAAATCAATGCCAACCTTTTGTAGGGTCTGTCCCTTAGACTTATTAATTGCCATTGCAAAGCAGAGCCTTACTGGAAATTGGAGGCGTTTGAATTGAAATGGGTTTCATTGATAACTTCGCATCCATCTTTTGAGAGTTGAATCATTCATAAACATCAAAGTGTCCACTTCTCAAATCGTCACCTGTGAATCTAAGATGTTTAAGAGGCATTGGCGGTTGTCCAAAGGTGTAAAATATTTGGCCATTTCGGTACACTTGAAAGTGACAACCGAACAATTCAGCGGCAGCCATCAACTCACATGCAGAACCATAGGTGAAGGGCTTAAGCATTTCACTCTTATAGTGCTCCTGTGTAGTATAAATATCTCCTGTACCGTCATCAGTCCACACCTTGAACCTGTCCCAGTCATTCAATACATAAGACACAATGTTCCTCCGGATATCAAGAGTGAGCCTGATATGGCCGTGCAATATGTAACAGAGAATGGAAAAGGCAGTCACCATCTCCGGTCATGGAAACCACTCGGTAAGTGACAGTTCTTTGATCGATGGTGATCACCTCGATAGACATGTTAATGGGGGGTACGGTTGGAACGATAAAGGAAATGGGTACCTGAACAATGTAAACTAAGCCTAAAATACCTACACAATAACTATAATCGTAATAAACAAACAGTAAAACAGCGTAGAAGCCGTGGATTAAATAAAAAGGCTGCAGTTATCAGCAGGGAGACGTGAATACCATGGCGAAGCAAGGAAGGGAATGAAGAGACCGTAGCGACGGACGGCCTTATATAGGCAGGCAGCCAAGTACAGTGGAACCTCGGTTCACGAACGTCTCGGTACACGTACAAATCGGTTTACGTCCAAAAAGTTTGCCAAACTTTTGCCTCGGTTCACGACCACACACTCGGTATACGAACAAGCCAGTTTCCCTTCTGGTTTGTACATGTTCAGTCTCTCCCTGTGCATTTCCTGTGCAGCGAGCAAGAGAGAGCGAGGGAGCGTGACACACACATACACACACACACACACACACACGCGAGAGAGAGAGAGAGAGACGCACACAGGCAGCGCGCGCGAGAGAGATGCGCGCACACACTGGCAGCGCAAGAGAGAGAGAGATGCACACACACAGGCAGTGCGAGAGAGAGAGAGACGCACTCACAGGCAGGGCAAGAGAGAGCTGGACGCATAAGGTAGGAAGGCAGTTAAAGAATGCACTGGGCTTGATTTTGTTTTCACTTCTGTTTACAACGTAGCGTGCATTGTTGAAATGTTACTTTTCTTGGTGGTTTATTAAATTACGGATTTTTTCAAAAGTTCATTTTTTTCCCTGTGCTTAAAACTCTATAGCGCTATAGCGCAAACTATTGCAGTGCTAGTTTTCTCTGTTGTTCAAGGTTTTCTCAGTGTTATTCAATGTTTTTACATTTAGTTTACTATTACACTATGCATTCTATGGTTTAATTAACTATATTTGTGCTTAAAAACTTAAAAAAATGATATATATTTACATACAGTTCGTATGGTCTGGAACGGATTAATTGTATTTACATACAGTCCTATGGGGGAAATTGCTTCGGTTCACGACCAAATCGGTTTACGACCAGAGTTTTGGAACTAATTATGGTCGTGAACCGAGGTTCCACTGTACGTGGGAGGCGTGGGGATGGGGGACCCACGCCGCCTCACACGGCGACCGAGCTGCAGGCTATAGACGTATATATGTACGTAAGTAGGATTCAGGTAGCGTTGGGAACCCACGTACCAAATTTCTTGAAGATGGGCCCATAAGTAACAAAGACCGTTGGAAAGTTCAATATGGCGGCCGACGGTGGCATCATGCCACCGAAATAAGTACGTACATCGGTTTCGGTTAGCGCAGGGAAGCCGCCTACCAAATTTCGTGAAGATGGGGCCATAAATAAGAAAGTTTAACATGGCGGACATTGTCGACCGTTATGACCGTTACGCATAGAATTTCAAAATGAAACCTGCTTAACTTTTGTAAGTAAGCTGTAAGGAATGAGCCTGCCAAATTTCAGCCTTCTACCTACATGGGAAGTTGGAGAATTATTGATGAGTGAGTCAGTGAGGACTTTGCCTTTTATTAGTATAGATATGAAAAACGTTTCTGTTTTAACGATGTGTTTACATAGATTGTTGTAGATACGGAACACACATGAAATGCAAGTGTTCCAAATAATGATATATTATTTATAAAAAGTGTCATTTTGCTTGACTTCTCACTCTATACAACTCTAAGCAGCTGACACGCAGATAAACAGACTTGAGCTGAGAAAACTGTGCGGGGTTGGGGGATGTGATAGCAGGCTGCTTGCTGTTTGCTGCTTATCCACACATTTACAGGACAAAGGATGCTGACGGGAGAGGTGAGAAGCGATTTAAGGTGGGACGGATCTACGAGTTTTTTCGTAGGCTCTGGTAATTCTAGTGTTAAGGGTTTACTGTTCTTATGCATAGGCTATTCAAGTCTCACTGCCCCTAACCTTGACACTAAATGCTTGATTTTATTGGTTTCCCTCAGTAGAGCCAGGTGGAGTCTGCACACTGATTCAAGCGTAGGAGCCCTGTTCTTCCTAAGCCCACATGATTTTCTTGATCACACCTAACAGAACACAGTAAAATCTATTTTCTGCTTTTTGATAACTTTTTCAGGCCTGCAGGTTAGGGCCGTCTTAACACATGGACACACTGGGCAGTTGCCGGGAACCCCTGAAGCTTAGGGGCCCCATGCTAATCTATGTATGTTGTGACTTGCTTTCAATAAATAAATACTATGCTATACTAAACTATAAATATTTCTTAATGTGTTACAAGTGGACATTGGCATTTGCCTCTGATTTAGTATTGCTGTCACCTCTGCAACCTCACATGCATGTATGTGAATGGAACTAACAAACTACATATCGTAAAAGCATATATGTTTATGTCACTTCAACTCAATTCTCTGAAAAGAAATTTCACAAATGTTTGTGTTGAACACTTGATTAATAATAAATAATTCATAGTAATTTCATTCTGTGCCATCACCATCTGTGTGGTTTATTGAGTATCATTTATATGTTAAAATGTTTGTGTTTTTCAAGGCTCATTTTATATTGTTCAAACATTTATGTTGATTAATCTTTGCTGTACAGCATTTTTAATGTTTAAACACTAATTTTGTTGGAAGTACAAATACAATAAATACATGTTTAATTTTATCAACCATTTACTTTTTTATTCCTGTAAGTGGTTGTGTAGGTAGGGACCCCGATGCACTGCTTTGCCCAGGGGCCTATAATGCTGTTAAGACGGCCCCACTGTAGGTGGCAAAATTCTGTCTATAAATTGTATGTGGCCGAGATGGAATCCAAGATCAATATGGCTGGTAGAAAATAAAAAGCCCAGTATGGGGCATTTTCGAATGCAATATTGAAGGCTTTCATTATAAGCACATTGTCTTGGAGCGAGATATGTTTTGTGGTATAGACATTTAGAATAAAAAAAACCCTCAAAACTTAAAATTCACCTAAACTTCATTACAAATTGGCCAACAATCAGCGCACATTTGTTCAGCATAAATGACATAGAAAATATTTTAAAAATTATAAAATTGTTCATTTTCAGTATCTGGTTTTGATTCTGCTTATTTTTATCAGACAAAAACAAAACCAGATAGTAAACCATGTAGTGTAGTAAGCTTCCTCTAACATATCCAAATTCATTAAGTCTAAAGTTCTGTCCGATTGTGACACAAAACTAAACTCCATAGTAGCTCTTTAACCAGACCATAATTACTAAAACTGAAAATAATAGATATAAAAAAAATAGAAATGTCTTTGTGAAATACAGTATAAACTAAATTAAACTAAAAATACACGATGAAGGAAAACTAAAACTAAACTGAATTTCCAAGTAAGGTCAGAAAAATATAGAAATAAAACCTAATACAATAAGGAAAACTATAATAACCTTGGTCCCTTCTGCTATTTTGTCCTTGTGCCATCTCCTCTCCCAATTCATACTCAAATGGTGTCCATTATCAGGAAGGTGTGGAAAGACAGCCCCCGGACACAGACAGACAGACACCAGAATGTCCAAAACACACACATTTATTGTTTTCTAAGCACCACAATGCCTTTTCACCAACAACTGTCTCGTACTTCTTTTTCTCCTTCTCTGACCTCCACTCCCCTCCTCACAAGCTCTGTCTCCTTCCTTTTGTTATCTTATTTTAGGTCGCGTAGAGTCATTAATCAAAATTGTAATCAATGGAAAAGGGTCACGTACGCGTTGTGGTGTGTCTTGTAATGGGTCACTGCGGGTATTTTAAGTAAACGTCACTGCACCGCTATAACATGCATCAATGATTCTCCATCAAGAACTATATCCCTGGACCTAGGGGATGACCTTCGATGGCTATTCTGTAAAGGGGAATTGGAAAGAATGTATGTGGCAATTCTCTAAGGGAGAACCCGGGATGACTGATTCTCCCTGTGATCATTTTGGGTCTTGAGGACACAAAAAAAGGCAAAACTGGATCAAAGAAAAAAAAAAGTTTTAACAGCCACTGACTTAGAGCAATTCACCTTTGCATCTTCAGCCAGTGGCACTCTACACGACTTCCAGTCAGAAAACATGTCAAACTTAAAAACTGCAGTTGCTCTCTCACATATGCCTATTTGGAGTTGGTTTCCACAAAGAGGTTGCTTTGAAATGTCAAGGCTTCATTCTCATAAACTAAGGTGCCTTTTGCTCAGCAATTTAACCAAAAACCTTCATTCCTCAACAGCTGCCTTAATTTAAATAACAAATCCATTAAACTTTCTGAATTTGAAGGAAATTATTTTGGCACAATTATTTTGGAGAAGTGATCATAAAACACCCAAGTATGACTTACAGATTGCATTTTTTCAACACACGTAAGGTTTACAGATTCACATCTCTTACTAGTATGGGTGTTGCTGAAGTATCAGCTGGGAAGAATCAAACAAGTCAATGATGTTTTTTTGGATTGGTGAGGTATTGCATTGTGTTTCATTTCAGCAAGTGAGATTCCTCTATACTCTAATTAAACAATGTGAAGGCAGGAACGTCCGCTATATTAAACATTCATGCACATTAATGCAGCCATTTGTTTTGGTCCTCTCCTCTCAATGTGTTTTAAACAAACATTTTAGGCAGTGACTGAAAACTTTTTTTTTTCCTTGGTACATGATTGCAATAAATGTCCCAAGTGTGTGCTTGTACTTGTTCCAGAAGTGAGTACCGTTAATGCTTGGAGGAGCCTGCCATCACAAACTAAGAAGAATTTCAAATATTACTATTAGATGAAGCCACATTAAATGTAATTTTCATTAGTTTTATAAAGGACTTACACATATTCCAATTAAACACATCAAAACAAAATCTCCAAAGGTATTAACTCTGAAAACATTCTTTTCTTTTGCTAGTTACGAAGCTCAAGAGATTGCCAGTGAATTTCTGAATGTTCGATTCCATCACATCTCATGTCTCAATAACACAAACAAGGAAGCACTTTATAAATGTAAGAACAAATGTGGCATGCCAGATTGATAGCAATAAAAAGGAACACTACAGTGAGTGTGAATTATTAGCTAGAAAAACTGAAGTATTCCATACAGCAAAACATTGAACCATGCACCCTTCCTTTTCTGTTAGTGATTTATAGAATATGTGCTTATGATGAAAGTTTTATCACACCTGAAACAGCTTTACAGTTGAGTAAATAATCCATTGTGATATTAGCCAGAGTAATATTGAATTCTGTTTAATGGGTTTAAACACCAAAAGCTCTGTTTAGCTTATCTAAGTAACAGTTTTGCACTCTTCATTTTCAACAAGTGGTTAGATGACAGCAGTCAGGAACTTGTATCTCCTTATTTTTTATGAATAGCTGTTGCAGATTAACAGAAGGGTAAAGTAATGTGCCACACACAAGCCATAAATCTGCTTTTTTCACTTGACATTGGAGAGCTCTTGATTATCAAGAGGTCAGCATTAATGTGACGCAATTCATGTTTGTATACTTGTGGTCACTTTTTGCACTTCTGTCAAACCAGAACTGTTGTGACCTATAAGTGTGAAGTTTGAAACATGTTCAGTCAGTATATGCAAATGTAATAGAGCATGCATTACACTGATGATATTTTCCAACTGAATAAAAAAATTGTTTTATAATAGGAATCTGAGATTAAACTGGTGAAGTTTCTTCCGGAATTGCTTGCCCTACAGAAGGAGTTGGTGAAAAAGTTCCAGAATGTGACAGATATCAACAACTGTACAATTGCACAATTCATTAAAAGTGACTTAGCAGGTAAAATGTTAATTATTCACCTATTGTTTTAGAAGAAAATTAAATTGCTATTTCATATATTTCTAAAAGTATTGTAAATTTATCAGCTTCAATATTATTTCTCTTAGAGTGCTCTATAAACAAGAATAAAATATACTGTAACTTCTTGCTGGAGGCTACAGTTGTAAGAATATCATTCAATTAGCAATTTAATTACTCTTTGTTACATCTTGCTTCATTGCTTTTATATGTTTTTTTAATGGCCCTTGTAGTTACAAACATAACCACAAATAGCAAATCACTGTGAGGAATCGTATCCAGTGTTTATTTTAAGTGGTTGATTTTTTTCCCCCCTTTCTATACTACAGGAACATATTCCTACCACAGACTATGTTGTACAACATGTTAATGCATCACTATTAAAGTATTTGAGAGGTCAAGTTTCCATGTGGACATAACATTTTCCAACAAGAACTGATACATTTTATTTGTTTATCTTGTAACTTCTTGTTTAGTTTTCTGTTATCTTTGTTTTAAAATAAGAAAAAATCCCCAAGTGCAGTACTAATTGTTATCATTACATTAATGGGATTTCAAAATCATGAATAAATTTAGCATATTTTTGTGGCAGGTGAACATGTACAGAATTAAACTTGTTCAGAATGTGTTTTTTGACAAAATAGAAAAAAAAGTTATTTGTGTTTCTTTTTATATTTAGAATCGACACGAGACTTGTACAAGAGAAGAATACAGAACTTTCTGACAGTATGGAATCAGCTTAGAACCTCTTTGGCTACTAATGGTAAGTATTCAGATTTCTGTTTTTAACTACTGAATTCAAGCTTTTAATAAAAAAAGACATATCTAAAAATGGGACAGTAGCATTTTATTAGGAACCTTCTGACTAATGCAGAAAGCAATGGACATTTTTACTCACTACTGTCTCTAAAGTTTACTTAGAATGGTAAAAGAAGGAAAGAACATTCCTTGGCCAGTAGTTTTGTTCGTAGAAACCCCTTGTTAATGAGAGAAATCAGAAGAGAATGTCCAAGTTTACTCAAGGTAATAGAATGGTCAGAAATGTTTGTGTAACTCTGTATAACAATGTTATGCAAATGTTTGACATTAACACTAGAATCCCTGAAACCTATGAAAAACGTCATAATCCTGGACCACCTTAAATTCCTTCTCACGTCTTTTGTGTCTTTTGTTTTGCAAATGTGTCGATCAGCACAAGCAGCAAGCAGCCTGCTATCCCATCCCCCCCAAATGGGAGCCAAAGTCAGTCGCAAACTTCTCCTCCTAGCTCGTGTGTTTATCTGTGTGTAAGTAGTCTGGACACAGATAAAAACACTTGAGCTGGGAGAAGTTTGCAACTGACCTCAGCCCCGTTTTCAGGGGGATGGGATAGCAGGCTGCTTGCTGCTTGTGCTGATGGACACATTTGAAAAACAAAAGACACTGATGGAGAGGTGCGAAGGAATTTAAAGTGGCACGGGCTTACAAGTTTTTTGTTAGGTTTCAGGGATTCTAGTGTTAAAGCAAATGTACTACAGCAGCAGACACAATTGATCTATTCTACATCGTGTCCTCAATGTCAGGTAGTGTCAAAACATGAATCATCTTATGCAGGGTATTTGCAGTATAGATATGTGATCAAACAATTTGCAAAAAACTGTGTGAAACTGGTAAGTCAGCATTAACCAGAATCTCTATAAAGTGTTTTTAGCTTCTTGGTTACTTCATGCTTTGAAGAATTCAGGCTGTTCTAAAAGCAAAAAGGGAGATTTACCCAGTGTTACTGTAGAAAGGCATGCCACTTGTATTTGTATATTTATAATCTTGTTGATTAAACAGTTAGTTTACATTTTTGTTGAGAATGTTTATTACCTTCTTATTGTAACCCCACAAAGGCTTTCCTTGATGTTTGTTGTCCATTTAAAGTCCAACCTGAAGCAGAAGAGGTGTCTTCAATGAAAGTGAAGCATGTTGAAGTATCAAATTTTACTACAAGTCTGTATTGCAGTGTGCTCAAATTTAAAAGTAACATGTGTACAACACATTGCCACATACAAAACAAGCATGCAGCTTGCAAGACTGATTTTTATTTTTAGGTTTGATTTATTGGAGAATTGATCGCATTCTTTCCTTTCTTTTTTCTGATCTCTTATCCAGGAATTTTTGCATTTATCAGCGTTGTACTGTCTGAGGCTGTGTATTGGATCAAAACCATCTGTAATATATGATTGTAATGTAAACGGACTTAGATTGTTATGATTTTCATACTGTATATAACTGGTAATGAAATCAATCTACTTTAGTATGTCATTCAGTCATTTGCTAACCCTCTTAGTCCTGAACAGCATCGCAGGGGGCGCTGGAGCCTATCCCAGCCGGCATAGGGCACAAGGTAGGAACAAACCATTGACAAAGGCTTCAGTCCATCCCATAGCGAACTCATATACACACACACCCCCATCCCCAGCCACACACTAGGGGCTATTTAGTATCGCCATTCCATCTAACCTACTTCTCTTTGGTCTGTGGGAGTAAACCCATTCAGACTCAGGGAGAATATGCAAACACCACGCAGGGAGGATCCATGATTCAAACCCACGTCTCCTAATTTCGAGGCATCAGTGTTACTACTTCTCCACCATGCCACTCCTGCTTTAGTATGTGTTCATCCTAATTAGTGTGTTAATTTATGTAAATAATGTATGCTTTAATTATTTCTGTCATTGCATTATAGCTTGTGTAAGCACTCTGGGTCTGTAGTAAATGAAAGAGTACTATACAAAAATAAACTGAATTCCAAAAAAAGTGTTTAAAAAAAAAAAAAAAAAAAAAAAGTGTGTATAAAGAATTTATGCTTACATACCACATCAACCTATTTATTACTGTCTATACTATGCTCTGGAGTCTGGTCTGATTGTGGAAAGTCCCTTAGATGCTTATCTTATCTTGGCACCTTCTTTTAAGTACCTGCAGTTTTTGTTTTTTTGAGTAAAGGAGTACTTTAATAACATTTATCCTTAACCAGCTGCAGAAGAACTTGTTTTATAGCAGCAGCTCGTATCCAATCCCCTTACTCATGCCATAGTGTTTAAATACTTTGATCATGTCAGCTCTCTGGCAGTCTTGTCACTTATTTGTCTAATTGATGACCATTATGAATTCACAGTAGGGCTGTGAAATTAGCAGTATATGTATAAAATATGTATATAGTAGAATGCGTGAAATAGAAAGAGCAGTGCCCCTTTGTACCTGTAATGCATGTAAGAAAAATAAATAAATAAAATCTCTTGTGATTACTGAAATTCATAAAAGTTATTCATTATAATTAAGCAGTCTAGCAAAAACAGTAGTAATAAAAACATTGCCAGTACACAATAAATATGATATTTGGGGCCCAAGTTGATACTTTGCAGCATGGGATTCCATATGAGTGGTGCTGGCATAAGCAGGCAGTGAGGGCAATGAATTAACAGCATATGAAACTAAAGTAAACTCATAAAAAAGATGACATTTACTTTCCTTTTTCTTAACATTTGATCAGCTATTTAAGATGTAGAAGTTGCAAAAATCAGTATTTCCAAAATTAAAGCAGTATTTTAAAAGTAGTTATTATTAAGCTGTTACAATCAAAAAAAGAGAACATGAAATGCAGCAGTTTTTATTGAGAAAGAAATCTAGTTTTTGCATACTGTGATGAATTCTTAATAGTTCTGACATAAAATATGTCAGGGTTTAAGAGTGAAACTGAATTGAATTAGAACATGAAGTATAATTTAAGTCTCAAAACTTCTTGTGACGAGATGAATTTATAAACCAAAAAACCTATCGCTTTTACTTATGAGGATAGTACTAGGGTGTTGTACCGTGTTAGCCATTATGAATGTAGTGAAAAGTCAAGCAAAATGACACCTTTTATTGGCTAACTAAAAAGATTACAATATTGTAATCTTTTTAGTTAGCCAATAAAAGGTGTCATTTTGCTTGACTTTTCACTACTTATGAGGGTACAAATTAAATATAATGATCGAACCAGGGAAGCTTCATTTTCATACAATCTTGCAAAACTGACACTAAAAATTTTTTTACCAGTGTGAAACACAAAACTTTCTAAAGAGATTTTTCTGCAGGCTGTAAAGATTTTTTGAGAATGAATGGAAGGATAATTTTCCAAAACACACAGTACACATTTTAGTCCTGTAGGAAATGTGCACTTTTCACCATCATGTTCGTTCTTCATCTGGTCTCATGATTTTGCTTAGTAACCTGTACTGGAAGCAAATATAAATGTGTGTTAACTGAAGCCATGGTTAAAAAAAAAAATTAGGCTCTGCATATATATTAATTGCAAATAACTGATGAAAATTCAACACATGATTGCCCTAACCCACCCTATTTTTATGATACTTGTATTGCATACATATTAAAAAAAAATAGCTTTAGTATTTCTTGCTACACTCCCTGAAAAATAAGTTCTTTCATTACATTGCCTTGGGTAGACTTGGTCTCATCTGTTACGGGAGATGGACGTCTGAAGCGGAGCTCCGTTGCAGTGGCTTTATTTTTTCTCTTATTTGTTATTATCCCGAGGTATCCTGTATTTACCCAACCCGAGGAGTTTCTACTACAGTATATAAACAAGAAACAAAGCTACACCCAAGTCTAGACAGGCATCAAGCCCAAGTGCAAGGTACGGCCTTTCAGAGACTGACCTGGAACAGACAGGCGAAAGCACAGACTTCCCAGGACCCTGCTCCACTGCATCGTCTCCAGTCGAGAGCGAAAATGAGAGCGAAGGTACAAGTGATGCAGGTCATGATAGCTCGCCGATTCCAGAAGATCACTTGAAACTAGAAATGGCCTTGCAGTCCACACTTTCATCTACTCCTCGCAAGCTGGAGGCATCGGCTGTAACTGGGGTTGGTACTTCACCTGCGGAGCACGAAAGCCGAAACAATTTGTCCGAACTGAAGGAAATGATCGCAACATTGGCCACGGCCATAAGTGAGCTCAAGAAAGACATTCAGAAAAATATGAAGAAAGAAATAATTGGCTTGCTCAAGACAAACAAGAAGCTGCGGCTGGAGTTGCAAGAGCTGCGGCAGGATAATAAAGACTTGGAAAAACGTATATATAATCGTTTTGATGAAACCTTTAAAAGTATGCTGGGAAAAATTGAGGAGCACATTCAGGAAATTGCGTCTAAACTGGGAGAACTTGCCGATCAGCTGGAAGACGTTAAACAGACATTCACGACTCGAATTGAAACAGCAGAACATTTTGCATCCACCGCCAATGGAAAAGCTACAGCTGCAAATTCCGAATGCAAAAAACTCGGACACAGACTTGCGGCTCTGGAAGATGGATGCAGAAGGAATAATAATAGAATCGTGAAAGTCCAAACCCAGTGAAACTCGTAGTCAAACTACAGTATTCTCAAAAATAATTGGAGAGGACTTTAAATCAGATACCAAGATAGCGGCAGCTTATCGCATACGTGGATCTAATACCTCTAAACCTAGGACTCTTAATTGTCCGGTTTGAGAGATTACAATTTAAGCTTAAAGTAGTGGAACTTCTCAGACAGAAATAACCACATTCGTATTTTCCCTGATTACTCACCCTCAACAGCTGCTAAACATACAGCTTTTTACAACATTAAACAGCGGTTACGGAAAGCCGATATCAGATACAGCCTCTTATATCCTGCCAAACTGAAAGTGGCTATTCAAGACAAATATTACATCTTCTCCACCAAGGAGGAAGCAGAAAAGGAGTTAAGAAAGCTGATCCCTACACTTTTTTGAAATATGATAGTGAGTCGCATCCTGTCATGGCATGGCAAGAAGATATTACCTGCTGTCTGATCCGCTTGCAACGATACGGGTACCATAATTATATACTTTTTGTTTATGTTTTAATTACAATTATAGGCGTATGTGTGGAAGAAATTAAAGTTTTTTATAACTATTCTAAAGGAGACTGTTTAACATCATACTCTTGGTTTATTGTTATTGTTATTATTGCATTAGGGTTTACTATGCTTATCCAGGGCAACTTTTTAACACCATTCCCGGGTTTACTGTCTTAATATTTCAAGACTCTTGAAAATTATGTTTTATGCTTATAGTATTTAGACTTTATCGGCAATAGATATCTCTACTTTTTAATCCTTAAACGCCGCTGCTTGGGGGCTTGTTTTGTTTTGGATGTGCTCTATCTCTAGGTATGTCAGAGGACTGGGACTTTGTGAAGTGGGGTCCAGCCTCACGTGGGGAGGCAACATGGGGGGGTGGGGGATAAGGGGGGGGGGAGAGAAAGAGCGCAAGGTATATCTAATCTATCCTTTTAAACCTAATAATTATAACTTCCAAATTAACAATGGGCTACATGGCAATAACTTGTGGGAAAATTGGAAATTAAGGTTAAAGTTGTCTCACTTCCAGTTAAGACTACAAAATGACATCAAAATTTCAGAATCAATGTCTCCATGATGGGACAGTTAACTTTGTGAGCTGGAATGTTAAAGGCCTGAATCACAAATTAAAGAGAAATAAAGTATTCTCTTACATTGCCTTGGATAATTGTTTAAATTCTCCAAGGAACACACAGTTGCCACAAATAGGCATCTGTAAGGATAAAGAACTCAAACTTTCATGAAAAATAGCATAGCACCAGGGCACAAAGGAAGACTGCAAATCATCAGAGTAAGCTTATGGTCCTAAAGTAAAAATAAGGATGTTAATATTAAATTTCTCTGTTATTTAGTTCTTGAATTTATATCCTGCGTTCAGTTAAGTGGGTTAGAAGTAAAGTTTCAAAGGTTGAACTCCTAGATGAGTTCCAACAAAATAACACTTTGATTTTGAAACAGTCAACAACATTGATTTCGTTAGCTGGTCTTGTTTTATCATCTTCTTTAAATAATGTATGTAGACATTAGTCCAAGTGTACTATTTATTGCAGCTACCTTAAACACCACCATTTCCTTCTGCTTCTCTATGACAATAATGACAATTTTTACATTGTAGACATACAGTCGTGGCCAAAAGTTTTGAGAATAACACAAATATTGCTTTTCACAAAGTTTGCTGCTTCAGTGTTTTTAGATCTTTTTGTCAGATGTTTCTATGATATACTGAAGTATAATTACAAGCATTTCATAAGTTTCAAAGGCTTTTATTGACCATTACATTAGGCTTATGCAAAGAGTCAATATTTGCAGTGTTGGCCCTTCTTTTTCAAGACCTCTGCAATTCACCCTGGCATGCTGTCAATCAACTTCTGGGCCAAATCCTGACTGATGGCAGCCCATTCTTGTATAATCAATGATAGATAGATAGATAGATATTTTATTAATCCCGATGGGAAATTCACATTCTTCAGCAGCAGCATACTGATACAATAAATAATATTAAATTAAAGAATGATAATAATACAGGTGAAAAAAACAGACAATAACTATGTATAATGTTAAATATTAACGTTTACCCCCCCTGGTGGAATTAAAGAGTCGCATAGTTTGGGGGAGGAACGATCTCCTCAATTTGTCAGAATTTGTGGGTTTTTGTTTGTCCACCGCCTCTTGAGAATTGAACACAAGTTCTCAATGGGATTAAGGTCTTGGGAGTTTCCTGGCTATGGACCCAAAATGTTGATGTTTTGTTCCCCAAGCCACTTAGTTATCGTTTTTGCCCTATGGCATGGTGTTCCATCACATGCTGGAAAAGGCATTGTTCATCACCAAACTGCTTTTGGATGGTTGGGAGAAGTTGCTCTCGGAGGTACCATTATTTATTCATGGTTGTGTTCTTAGGCAAAATTGTGAGTGAGCCCACTCCCTTGGCTGAGAAGCAGCACCATACATGAGTGGTCTCAGGAAGCTTTACTTTTGGCATGACAGAGAACTGATGGTAGCTCTCCCCTTTTCTTCTCTGGACAATATTTTTTTTCAGATGCCCCAAACAATCGGAATGGGGATTCATCAAAGAAAATTACTTTACCCCAGTCCTCAGCAGTACAATCCTTGTACCTTTCTTGGAGAGAAGTGGCTTCTTTGCTTCCCGTCTTAACACCAGGCCATCCTCCAAAAGTCTTTGCCTCACTGTGCGTGCAGATGCACTCACACCTGCCTGCTGTTATTCCTGAGTAAGCTCTGCACTGGTGGTGCCCTGATCCTGCAGCTGAATTAACTTTAGAAGACGGTTCTGGCGCTTGCTGGACTTTCTTGGCTGCCCTGAAGCCTTAATGTTTTTTTATGGGATTAAGTTCATTTTCAGGGCAAAGAGGGACTTTGCAATTAATTGCAATTCATCTAATCACTCTTCATAACATTCTGGAGTATATGCAAATTGCCATCATAAAAACTGAGACAGCTAACTTTGTGAAAATTAATATTTGTGTCATTCTCAAAACTTTTGGCCACAACTGTACAGTTGGTGATTTTGGTAATACATGCACAGTGCTGACCGATTCAAGGTGACGAAGGCAGGAGCCTTTGTCATTGTGTGGAAAGCAGTGAGCAAGCCCATCACATTAACAGCTGATGCACACATCCGATCTGAAATCACAGTCTAACTGTCACACCTATAGGACATGAGAAAAAAAACTGAGTGCATAGAGAAAAATTCTTGCAGACACAGGGAGAATGTGGAATTTGCACGATAAGGCAGCAGTACTAACTATTGTATCACCGTTGTACATCAATGAAAATTGTTTTGGTGAATTAAAATTTTTTAACTTGTTTTGGGACGATAATGTATCCTGTTTATTTAGGATACATTTTATTCATATTATGTTTTTCATTGTTGGTGATACTGATTTTGCTAGATTTGCTTTAGATAGATAGATAGATCGATAGATAGATAGATACTTGATTAATCCCCAAGGGGAAATTCACATACTCCAGCAGCAGCATACTGATAAAAACAGTATTAATTAAAGAGTGATAAAAATTCAGTGCAAGTTAAAAAATGCAAGGTGGAGAGTGCGAGGCAAGTATAACAGTCAATAACATTGTATAATGTTAACGTTTACCCCCCGTGGAATTGAAGAGTCGCATAGTGTGCGGGAGGAACGATCTCCTCAGTCTGTCAGTGGAGTAGGACAGTGACAGCAGTCTGTCGCTGAAGCTGCTCCTCTGTCTGTAGATGATACTGTTCAGTCGATGCAGTGGATTCTCCATTATTGACGGGAGCCTGCTTAGCGCCCATCGCTCTGCCACAGATGTTAAACTGTCCAGCTCCATGCCAACAATAGAGCCTGCCTTCCTCACCAGTTTGTCCAGGCGTGAGGCGTCCCTCTTCTTTATGCTGCCTCCCCAGCACACCACCGTGTAGAAGAGGGCGCTCGCCACAACTGTCTGATAGAACATCTGCAGCATCTTATTGCAGATGTTGAAAGATGCCAGCCTTCTAAGGAAGTATAGTCGGCTCTGTCCTCTCTTGCACAGAGCATCAGTATTGGCAGTCCAGTCCAGTTTATCATCCAGCTGCACTCCCAGGTATTTATAGGTCTGTACACTCTGCACACAGTCACCTCTGATAATCACAGGGTCCATGAGGGGCCTGGGCCTCCTGAAATCCACCACCAGCTCGTTGGTTTTGCTGGTGTTCAGTTGTAGGTGGTTTGAGTTGCACCATTTAACAAAGTCCTTGATTAGGTTCCTATACTCCTCCTCCTACCCACTCCTGATGCAGCCCACAATAGCAGTGTCATCAGCGAACTTTTGCACGTGGCAGGACTCCGAGTTGTATTGGAAGTTTGATGTATATACAGTGTATCTGGAAAGTATTCACAGCGCATCACTTTTTCCACATTTTGTTATGTTACAGCCTTATTCCAAAATGGATTAAATTCATTTTTTTTCCCTCAGAATTCTACACACAACACCCCATAATGACAACGTGAAAAAAGTTTACTTGAGGTTTTTGCAAATTTATTAAAAATAAAAAAATTGAGAAAGCACATGTACATAAGTATTCACAGCCTTTGCCGGGAAGCTCGAAGTTGAGCTCAGGTGCATCCTGTTTCCCCTGATCATCCTTGAGATGTTTCTGCAGCTTAATTGGAGTCCACCTGTGGTAAATTCAGTTGACTGGACATGATTTGTAAAGGCACACACCTGTCTATATAAGGTCCCACAGTTGACAGTTCATGTCAGAGCACAAACCAAGCATGAAGTCAAAGGAATTGTCTGTAGACCTCCGAGACAGGATTGTCTCGAGGCACAAATCTGGGGAAGGTTACAGAAAAATTTCTGCTGCTTTGAAGGTCCCCAATAAGCACTGTGGCCTCCATCATCCGTAAGTGGAAGAAGTTTGAAACCACCAGGACTCTTCCTAGAGCTGGCCGGCCATCTAAACTGAGCGATTCGGAGGAGAAGGGCCTTAGTCAGGGGGGTGACCAAGAACCCGATGGTCACTCTGTCAGAGCTCCAGAGGTCCTCTGTGGAGAGAGGAGAACCTTCCAGAAGGATAACCATCTCTGCAGCAATCCACCATTCAGGCCTGTATGGTAGAATGGCCAGATGGAAGCCACTCCTTAGTAAAAGACACATGGCAGCCCACCTGGAGTTTGCCAAAAGGCACCTGAAGGACTCTCAGACCATGAGAAAGAAAATTCTCTGGTCTGATGAGACAAAGATTAAAGGCTTTGGTCTGAATGCCAGGCGTCACGTTTGGAGGAAACCTGGCACCATCCCTACAGTGAAGTATGGTGGTGGCAGCATCATGCTGTGGGGATGTTTTTCAGCGGCAGGAACTGGGAGACTAGTCAAGATAAAGGGAAAGATGACTGCAGCAATGTACAGAGACATCCTGGATGAAAACCTGCTCCAGAGCGCTCTTGACCTCTGACTGGGGTGACGGTTCATCTTTCAGCAGGACAACGACCCTAAGCACACAGCCAAGATATCAAAGGAGTGGCTTCAGGACAACTCTGTGAATGTCCTTGAGTGGCCCAGCCAGAGCCCAGACTTGAATCCGATTGAACATCTCTGGAGAGATCTTAAAATGGCTGTACACCAACGCTTCCCATCCAACCTGATGGAGCTTGAGAGGTGCAGCAAAGAGGAATGGGCAAAACTGGCCAAGGATAGGTGTGCCAAGCTTGTGACATCAATTTCAAAAAGACTTGAGGCTGTAATTGCTGCCAAAGGTGCATCGACAAAGTATTGAGCAAAGGCTGTGAATACTTATGTACATGTGATTTGTCAATTTTTTTATTTTTAATAAATTTGCAAAAACCTCAAGTAAACTTTTTTCACATTGTCATTATGGGGTGTTGTGTGTAGAATTCTGAGGAAAAAAATGAATTTAATCCATTTTGGAATAACGTTGTAACATAACAAAATGTGGAAAAAGTGATGCACTATGAATACATTCCGGATGCACTGTAGGCTGAACAGGACCGGAGAAAGCACAGTCCCCTGCGGCGCTCCTGTGCTGCTGATCACAATGTCAGACCTGCAGTTCCCAAGGTATACTGAGGTCTGTCTGTAAGAGAGTTCACAATTTCAACAGGTATGAATCTACTCCCATCTCTGTCAGCTTGTCCCTATGGAGCAGAGGTTGGATGGTGTTGAAGGCGCTAGAGATGTCCAGAAACATAATTCTTACAGCACCACTGCCTCTGTCCATGTGGGAGAGGGATCAGTGTAGCATGTAGATGATGGCATCCTCCGCTCTCACCTTCTCCTGGTATGCGAACTGCAGAGGGTCGAGGGCGTGGCGGACCTGTGGCCTCAGGTGGTAAAGCAGCAGCCGCTCCATGGTCTTCATCACATGTAACGTCAGGTTTAAAAGACTAATTTTATTTTATTAAAAAATACGCAACTGAATATGTGTTATATTAAAACCATTAAAATGCAAAAGAGAGAAAAATTTTCAATGATGTAAAGTACTTCATCATGCTGTTTGAATGATTCTGATGGTGGTTAGCATAAAATGAAAATTTCAGGCCTTGCTTGCTACACAGTAAAACACCTTTAATGTTGTCAACAAAAAAGAACTTATTTGAACAGCACATTTCTTGGGGCTTTGTGTGCCACTGTCATATTTAGCATTGTAGCACATCATAACCTCACATTCTTTGTAAAACAGTATATCAACATATTTTGTTTTTCATTTAATCTTCATTGATCTCCTTATTTTTGTTTTCTGTAGGTGAAATTAAAATCCCAGAAGAGTACTGTAATGAAGACTTGAACTTGGAAAGTGATTTTCAGGTGCTGCTGCCAAAACGTCAAGGCCAGGGTCTGTGTTCCACAGCCTTAGCAAGCTACCTCATTGCTGTTCACAATGAACAGGTCTACAGTGTAGAAAAGTTCATTGGAGAAACACAAAAGTTAGTATTGACTTATTCCACAAACTAAAATCTAAGACTCTTCTATTTGTTAGGTGAACAGGGGTTGGGTGTTTTTATTAAGTAGCTGTACACTTGGTATAAGTATTAGAATATTTTCTTATTCCATTTTACCACTAGTGCCAGAAACTAGGTTGAACTAAGAAATGTGTTTCAGCTTCTGGAACTAACCATGAAAATGGCAGTTACGTTTGTTTATACCCTGTTTGTGAAACCCATGGCAACTTAGCAGTGCTTCAGTCCAAAGCAAATATTGGCATATTGGTAAATAATAAAAAGTCTGTCAAAAATGACAATCTTGTGCAAAAATTCATGTGAGATTATAAAAAGCAAAAAATGACTATCGTAATATGGCAGTTTCCAATTTGTGATAAGTACGCACTCTCCATAACTTAGATTTGGTGTAGTATACAAATAATATCTGCTTTATTGTTTCTGTTTGTAATTTAAAAAGCTGGAACCAAAACATCAGCCACATTCTAGCACCCGTTAATAGCAGCGAAAGTGCATTATAGTTATCCTTATATTCTTAACACTAGAATTCCTGAAGCCTACGAAAAAACTCGTAATCCTGGCCCACCTTAAATCCCTTCACACCTCTCCATCAATGTCTTTTGTTTTGTAAATGCATCGATCAGCACAAGCAGCCTGCTGTCCCTTCCTCCACCTTGACGGAGCTCATTTCGGGCAAAAAAGTTCCCCATGCTCAAACCAAGGCTCCTTATCTGCGTGTGATGTGCCTGGAGTTGTATACTGTAAATAATAATAGTATATTGTTATTTGGAATACATGCATTTCATGTGTGTTCCATGTCTACAAAGACCTGGGTAAGTGTAGAATAAAAGGAAATGCAACAAATGTAAGAAATGCTGAACACATACCTAAAGCAGAACCCTTTTCCATGTTATACTAATAATGACGAGAAGTGTATATTGTGTGAAGACTTTAGTCCAAATATCAAATAAACAAATGCGCTTTAATTCAAGAATATAACCAAAGAAAAAAAAGCATTTGATTTGCCTTTGGCTGTCAATTAGTTAAAAACTCAAGCTCAAATGTCAATTGACAGGGAGTTTACATGTATTTTTGAATGGTGCAGAGATAAGAACTGCTGCCTTATAAACCGAAAGTCCCAGGTTCAAGACCAGGTGCTCCACGTTTTGAGTAGTGAGCTGCTATTATTATTAGCATTTCTACAATATAATATAATATAAACATACATTTGATTTGAGTCTGTAACACCCGGTGTAAATTTTGGCTACTTGTAAAAGTTAGCACTTGTTTTCTTATTATTCAGTTTTATTCTCTTGGTGACGTTCACATGGTACAACAAACTGGCCTCTCCCTCTCTAAGTTGTTGGTATTTATCCCCATCCTTTTCACAAGAGCAGCGGTGTGGCTGATGCCTGCTCAGAACTGTTTGTTGTACCGGCAATCAAAGCACGGCGCTTCCAGATCTAAGCACTAGAGTGGCAAATTGCTCACGTACTGAAGTGACTTTAGCTGCAGGTGGAAGTCCCCATTTTACTTATTGTGTTAAGCAGAGTTGTGTTGTGTTGTGTTGCAGCAGTTTATTAGCCAGCGAACGTGCTGTGACGAAGCTGTCTTTTGCTATGGTCCTGCCTTTGTCCAGTCTGATAGCGGTCACGGGACATCATATCTTTGATTGCTGGCACAACAAATAGTTCTGAGCAGGCATGTGTTAAGTACAGTGGTACCTCGGTATACGTCCTTAATCCGTTCCAGATCCTTGGACTTATACCAAACAGGACGTATACCAAACAAATTTTTCCCATAAGAAATAAAGGGAAAATAATTGATCCGTTCCCATAATTTAAACACTGCTTAATACTAAAATACATAAATACAAAAGCAATTAGATGAAATAAATGAAAATTTTATCTCACTTTACCTTTTAATAATGTCTTTGTTTTTCACAATCGTAGATACCGTCGTTCTCGGCATACGATATGCAGCAGCCAAGTCCCGGATATGCATGCCACCTTCATACTTTTCAACAATCAATTCAAATTTACGCGAAAAAACACAAAATCATGTGACAATTCAGAGTTATAACACGGGTTGTTCACAGAATACTAGCAACTGGCGTACTGACGCTCGTGGGCAGTCGTGGCTTTGTCTCGAGAGAGGTGTACAAGGGTAGTGCGTGGGTTGTTCACTGAATGCTAGCAACTGGCATACTGACTCTCGTGGGCAGTCGTGGCTTTGTCTCGAGAGAGAGGTAAACAAGGGTAGCGTGTGGTGTTCTAGCACGCAAGTTGTATTCCAAACAAAGGAGAATTTTTCGCATCCAAACAGGACTTATACCAAGTTGGACTTATTACAAAGCGGACATATACCGAGGTACCACTGTATTTCTTGCATCTCTCGCATTTCCTACACATACCCAGATCTTTGTAGACACATAAAAAACATGAAATGCATGTATTCCAAATAACATTATACTGTATTATTTAAACTGTACAACTCCAGGGACATCACACGCAAATAAGGAATCTTGGCTTGAGCTGGGAGAACTTTTTGCCCAATCTGAGCTCCGTCAAGGCGGGGGATGGGACAGCAAGCTGCTTGTTCTGATTGATGCATTTACAACACAAAAGATGCTGATGGAGTGGTGCGAAGGGATTTAAAGTGGGCCAGATTACAAGTTTTTTTTGTAGGCTTCAGGAATTCTAGTGTTATGTGGTTTTAGACAAAAATGAGCCAGCAATTCTTTGGCTCCTAGGTTGTTTACTGGACCTTTTTATATTCTGTTTCTAAAAGAGTTATATGTAAGGTATTATGTGAAACAGAATAAAACAGCTTACTTAAATGACCTGCCTATGAAGGAACTAATTTACATTTCAAATGTATTTACAGATACTCCATAAATCCATCTGATGTGACTGACATTCATGTGATCAGATATGAGGTGGAAAGAGACTTAATCCCTCTGATTCTATCAAACTGTCAATACACTATGGAAAGTGGACAGGAAACTCTGCCAGAATATGATTTGCCGAAGATTGAACAGCATTTGATACATAGGTTTCTCATGGGCAAACCTTTCATTACTCTAGCTGTAAGTACTTGTTGTTTTTCTTTTTTTTACAAATTAATAATAAAGCTTATTTTCTTGTCTTGTTTTGAATTAAATTCTTACATCCTGCTCTAGAGGCAGTGTGTTTTGTGCCTATGCTATTATGCGCTTGTGGTTAACTAGTGTTGATTCAGACCAGCCCTTTGATTTGTAGTTTTATATACCCCAGTCTAGGCTCTGAGTCAGCAACATTAAACCATAGATTTATAAGTAAAATATGGGAAATTTGGAGTCTTAAATCTTATAGTCTGTTTTTATTGTTTAGGTACTTCTGCATCATTTGTCTTGAGTTTTTGGATTTTAGTTTATTCTGTATGTTGTCTGATTTCAGGGAATACCAACATTGGTCAACAGATATGACAAAAAATATGAAAATTTATTCAGAGATATTAAGGGCAAACTTCCTCAGGTAAGAGTTTCTTTTAGTTATATTTTGAAAGTATTGAAAGATGGCAAAAAGTTTTCTTCTCAGATAATTGATAACCAATTGTATTGTGCCTTGTTTTTGGACTACTCTTCTTTACCTCCATTAATCAAAGATTACCTCTTCACATAGTCACATTCCACCATTTATGCCACATGCCCAAATCCCCACTTAACCAACTCATCTTACTCACTCAACAAGTCTTCACTTGATCATTCTTAAATAAATCCTTTATGGTTATACTATCTTCATCACATATACATCATTCCAACTCTTAGTATATAACTGACTCCAGCCTCTTGAATAAATACTGCCTTTCCTGTGCCATGATGAAACTAAGGAATTGCCATCTACATTCACCTAAGGTACAAATCTCCTAGTGTTCATCAGAATTGACTCCTATGGCTGATGCTGGGGACCAGAAGGAAAATAGAAAGGAGCGGACATTGTCATACATCTTAAAATAGGATGAACTGGAGTGTCTCCCTTGAAACTTGAAACTACTACATATACTGTATTTAAGTAATTTTTAGCTTTCCTGGTCTCCACAGTTGCTTTCTGTAGCATGCTTTCTTTCACCTTTACTGCCAATGCTTCAGTCTTAATCATGTGTATAAGAACTAAATTGCAGTAGACCATCTTTTCCCTTCTAGCCTAGAATAAGCACATTGCTATTTTCAGTTTCTTGATTCCTTCTTTGTCTCACAATAAAGTTGCACAAGTCTTTCGTCCACTCAACTCCATGGACCTTGGGTCTCTTTCAGGATTACTTGCATGACTTCAGCTATCCCCGTATCTTTGCATATTCAATGCTTTTACAACTCACACTTGGGAGAAACTACAGTTAGGTCCTTCCATATTCTACCAAATTCTGTTTTATATACATATATATATATATATATATATATATATATATATATATATATAGTGTCCTTAATCGCTAAACCTTTTACGAGTTCCCTTTGGAATTTATCAAATGGTTTTCCCATTAGTTTCTTTCTTTTAGAAAACAGCTATTCAGCTTTCCCCCTGTAAACAAAATATAGCCATCATGGAGTCTATGGTTCTCCTATATGCTGTGCTACTAAAGCAAATACCATTAAAATAA
This sequence comes from Erpetoichthys calabaricus, assembly GCF_900747795.2. Lineage (NCBI taxonomy): Eukaryota > Metazoa > Chordata > Cladistia > Polypteriformes > Polypteridae > Erpetoichthys > Erpetoichthys calabaricus. The sequence goes on from NC_041407.2 coordinate 35,540,908, forward strand.
AAAGTGAAAACAGAATTTTGTTTGAAGATGAAAATTTCTCTCTTTAAACTACTGTCATTTTTCTGCTAAATCCATTCAATCCCTATGTTATTTGAGCACCATGAAGACCACATGCCCTTCCATACACTGGAATGAGGTGAGCAAAATGCTGTGAACACTGACTTTAAACTTTTATGCTTTGTTTTCACTTTAAGTTCACTCGTATAGAATAAATCCAGTGTCAATACTGTACTTAAAGGAGACGAGAATTGTTTTAGAGCAGAACTCTCTATTTTAGCATTTCTCTTGCTTTTATTTGAAAGAAAAGAAACACACTGCACCGAAAGATTTTTAAGTTTCTAAAGGGCCACACCCTCACTGGCATGTCAAGTTACACACAAGCACCAATGGTGAATAGCTCCCCCATCAGCTAGGATATTAAAAACATAACATTTTGTTGCCCCATTTTTTTTTTTCTTAGACTTCCCTTCCAAATTTGATCATTACCACTCTAAGTGGAGAGTTTCAGTCATACAATGATGTTTGTGATGCACTATCAGTTGTTGAAGTGGCACTGGGATTCTTGGCTATGACTGGTGGCGAGCCAGATATGCCACTGGTGAGGTACGTTGAAGACATCCTGCAAATGAGAGATCAGATAGCTGCCTGTATTCTAAAGGTAAGAATTAAACCACAGTATATTCAAATAATGTTGTGTAAATAAGATTTTTATAATATAGTTCCTCAGTCTTTTTACTGGTTAAAAAGACTGTCAGCTACAATGTGTCACATGTACCTAATATCTACCTAGTGTCCAGGAAAGTATGATAAAAAGTCTCTGTTTTTTTCCTAGTGTTTTCTGTCACTTTTTTTCCAAAACCCTTTATTCATAGATCTGAGGTGACTTATAAAAGTTACTTAAAATATTATAATCAGAAAAAAGCTTTTGAACTCCCTGTGCTTCTTCCTTATAGTTGGTGACTTCAGTAACTTTTTTTCTGTTTTTAGGCATTAAGCAGATGTTACTTGAAACATGTAATAGCACTGTGGCAGCTTTTAACAACTAGAAAGTCACAGTGGATGTTGCGACTGAAAAGGGTGAGAAACCTCATTTGAATATTTTACTAAACTTTTTAAAAATTGTCTTTAATAAAGGTTAACATTTGTAATTTTGCCATATTTCAGAACATCTAATCTTTAATACAGCCTGGCACAGTACAACATACTATTCTTATGTTCATTGTGTTTGTTTTACATGGATTTTATGCTTCATGGGTTTTTTTTTCCTTTCAACAGGACCCTTTCATTGAGCTGAGTTCTGAGTATAAACAGCCCCTTTCAGACAATGACCAAAGCCATCTCACTGCCTTCCTCATGCAGAGCAATGTGGATATCTTTCTTCTGGAAATTAATGAGTTTATGCTGCTAAACCTAAAAAGTGTTCGAGCCTTGGACACTTTCAAACCAACATGGGGGTAAGTGCTAGTTGGGTGGAGTGATGTTTTGTTGCTGGCTGCCCTTTTAGCAGTACTACTTTATTTGCTATTTTCTCTTTATTTAAAATAAAGATTTGAATTAAGACCTCCTCCTCCATAGTGCTTCACTTAGAATTTTGAAAAAAACATTTCATTAATTTTAATTAATGTTAATTTAAATAATAAAATGGACAAATTGATAATTTTCTACTGCATGGTAGAATGTCATTATTTTATCCTCAGTCAGTCACTGTCCAACCCGCTATATCCTAACATAGGGTCACGGGGGTCTGCTGGAGCCAATCCCAGCCAACACAGGGCACAAGGCAGAAACAACCCCTGGGCAGGGTGCCAGCCTTCATGTCTTTGGACTGTGGGAGGAAACCGGAGCAAACCCACACAAACACGGGAGAACATGCTAACTCCATGCAGGGAGGACCCGGGAAGCAAACCCAGGTCTCCTTTCTGTAAGGCAGCAGCGCTACTACTACGCCACCGTGCCGCCCATTTTATCCTCTTATTACTTTAATATTCTTTACAATTAAAATCTCTTTGCCTGTTTTTTTTTCTGTCTCATCTGGCAGCCTGAAGCACACCCTGATTCCCTACATTGAAGGAAAAGACCAAGAAGCACCACCAGAGATTGAGGATTTGCCTGAAGAAATCTTGCTGTCTCACATTGTTGAAACCTGGAAATTAGCTGTTGCCACAAAACAAGACAGCTTAGTGAATGGTGTCCTGTGACATACTCCTTTTTGTTTTTGTAGTTTTCAGATATGTTTTAATGGCTTGGCAGTACTAAATGAAAGCTTAATAGCTGTGTTTGTTCTTATGTACCAGAAAGTACATAAACCATTTTCTTAATGCACTTTTAACTCAGAACAATAATTTGTTATTGTGCCTAAAAGTTACCTGCTGGATACACTTGGCTTTTCCTCAAAACAGGGTTTCCAAGCAGTTCCAGAATGAGCACAGAATGCTCCTCTTTAATCAGTCCTATCTATTCAGGTATAATTTGTAACAATTTTGAAAACTGTGTATATGACCATAAGAATTATTGAACTTAACTTGCACTTAGTACTTGATATTATGGTTTTGCCCTACATGCGATTCATTGTAAATGTTCACTGCATTTATTGGTTTTCATTTAATTTAAAAAGCAAGTTTCCATTGGTTTCCATTGCTTAGGCGTATGCAGTCACATAAGATAAGATGCAGAACCAGCAGCTTAGCAGTACCACTCATTGTTTTGCTAAATTGTTATCCCTTTTGCTCCTGTGATATACTACAAACTTGGCACTTAATTACTTCTGATAAGTTTTGGGCAGCAAACCATACCCTTTTTGTTATAAGAAAGCTTTTATTATAAAATTGTAAGATAATAACATGTGCTGCTGCTTCACTGCCATGTGGTTCCATGTTTACAGATGCTCGTTCTCTTAAGTTGTTCTGAAGCCATACTGTATGTTAGATGGCACAAGGCAAATCAGCAATAATACTTTCGATGTGATGTCAGATTATGGATAAAGTAGCAGGCAAACCACAGTGGACCTTAGTCGTAGTTGTGCCTTCAGATCTTCCATGTGTCCTAAGACAAATTCCATCATTATGAGTTTAATGCTATATATTTTAGTCAAAAGCACATGCTCACTGGCAATCCTTAAAGTAATAAATGTATTATTATAATTTGATCAAAGCCACTGATGTGTATTAAATGTATATTAAATGAATTCATGATAGACAAATGGTGTCAAATGTTCAAGGAAAAATATACAAGTCTCAAAAATAAAATCACACTTCCATGAACTTCATTGCAATTGTTTAGTTTTTTTTTAACAGATTTTTTTATTCTGTTTTGTTCGAGAATGCAGTTTTTTTTGTTGTTTTTTTTTTAATTATATGTCACTTAATAAGATGTACTCTGTTGACTAATTTGTGCAATTTGAAAGTTTGTAAAGTAAATTGTAAAAAAAAAAGGCATTTTTTCTGTGCATGTCTTTTTTGTTTCCTTACTTAAGAACTTTGTATATTCCAGTTGTTACCTGGTGCTTTGGTATTCAGAAAATTCTTTTATCTTGGGATGGAGTTTCCATTTCTTAGCCTTGAAAAACTCCTGCATTGCCTTTGCAGTGTGTTTGGGATCATTATCTTACTGTAGAATGAAATGCCATCCATTGAGTTTGGAGGCATGTACTGGAACTTGGGAAGGTAAGATGTTTATATACACCTCACAATTTGTGATTACTGAGCTCAGCTCTGTATTCTTTCTTCTTAGTGATATTCCAGACAGATGATTTAGGTACTCCTTTGGTCTCTTGTTTAATTTTTGTTTTTTCAGTCTCATAATGGCTTCTTTGACTTTCTTCGGTACAGCTCTTGCCCTTATGTATTATAATGGTAACTGCAGATTCCAAAGGTAGTCTATAGGTAGAAGCAAGCATGTGTATCTTAATGAAGCAATGTAATACTCCTGGGGAATCGCAAACACCTGTGACACTAATTGTCAGAAACACTATAGTGCTCTGAAATTTGGGGTTAGGGTTATACTGTCACACAGGTACACTGTGCTCTGCATTCCACTAACCCCTGAAACATTTGCTTTACACCTTACTACCCCATAAAGGTTCAAGAAGGCACACAAAGACTCCTGGAGTATTAGATAAATAGAACCTCACAGAAGATAAGGATGGATGATGGAGAGGGTCACCACACAAGTCATTTAGGAACATAATATAATAATAATAATGCATTTTATTTATAGGGGCACTTTACATTAGCAGTATGAGAAGAAAGCCATGGCTAGTTTTCAGTAGCTGTTACTTTTATTGGACAGTTCGCATGGCCATGACAGCAGGAAGGCGATTCTTCTTGCTAATCATTCATTGTTAAATAAACATGCCTGTTATTTGGAGTTTGTGTCTTGGTATTTCTGTGTTGGTGTTCATTATAGTATTATCCTTGATGATGTTGCAAAGCGGCAACAATTACATGCAGCATAGCACAATATCCTACCTTGTTACGTTTTCTTCCTTCTTCTTCACCTACGATTTCATCAGTTTCTGTATCAGAAAACTAAACATTTATCATGACTGTCAGTTTGCAACAAAGGGTACCATAAAGGCCTCCTATTCTTTGCTGAGAGTAGGGTTAGAATGCTTCATAACTTCTTCTCATGCCCTACTCTGAGGTAGAACATGTTCTTATCATGATCAGACATTTGGTTCAATTCCTAGGAGGCTTGATAAATGTGGGCACTGATCCCAGAGTTACACCACAATCTTCTGGTGACCATAAACTCGGCAGCTACTAATTGTAATTTCTAAAAGATTGTTGAGAGATGGCCAACTTGGGCCTTTTCCTCTTATTTTATGTCAAAAATTTAGATCTAGTCAATCAATGAATAAGCTTAAACTGTTGTGACACCAACTGTATGGAAGGACCAGGTAAGAGAGTATCAGCAAGTCAATACTTTCCCTAGGACACTAGAGGGCAGCTGTGGTACCATTGATTGCTGCATGGTATGATGGGAGTTGGGGTTTTGACAGTCCCTTCAGTGGACTTCCACCACACCTGGGAGTGCTTCCAGGTAATACTGACGAGCCACCTGGAACATTCCCAGAATCAGCTTAAAAGGAGCCACCTCACTCCATTCAGGGTAACCACCAATAAACATACCTGAGGATGAACTGGGCAAATAAGGACACACACAGTCGTCAAGGAGTTGGTGCAAAGTACTTGAAGTGCTTTTACCAAAACCAAACAGTGTCCAAAGTGCAGTGCAAAAAAATCTTGAAATAAATAATCCATAAAAGTAAAGTGCCTAATGGAAGTTAAAATATTCCATAAATATATTCCATAAAAACAAGGTTAAAATCAAGAGAAAAACCTATCCTGTGTTAAAAGCCATGAGCTTTCTCTCTAAAACCAACATCTCCTCAACTTACCCTCTTTCGAATTCCTAAGCACAAGGAGATTTCCACCAACACAGGCAACCCTTAAATCAGCTCGGTCCCTGTTGCCAATCTGTATTCGCAGGATGCCATACCAAGCTTTGCTCCTCACTCCCACCACCCCATAGTCTGTTAGCCTTATGTGGGAACCTCCAGGAGCACATGGTTGCTCCTACTTTATAAGGGTGCTCAGCAGGAGTGGCCCCTAAGTCCCCCACTTGAGCATTTGGCCATATGCTCTGCTTACTGGGCTTACTTTCCTGTTTGCCTGCTTCCATTCTTATACTGTATCTTATTCTGCACCAGCTCCATCCTGTTTTATTTCTGCCTTTCTCTCCTTTCTTTTCCTTTCCTTTAACTTATATTCCTCATTGTTCTCTTTTTCCCTTTCTCTGCCATACAGGCTCTCTGTGAATGAGGCACCTGTTGACCCGTTTGCATTTGTATATGAATGTGCAATCAGCCAAGCTCCCTAATCAACCTCAAAGTGGTGGGGACTACCAGTTATTTATTTAAAACCGCGCTTCACCACAGACATCTTTTCACAGCAGGGCTGTAAATGAATAATTGGCTGAAATTAGGACAGTTTCTGCAGCTGAGATCACTGTAGAGATTAAAAAGCTGTGTAAAGTTAAGGCTGAGAGAGGAGACAAGATTCAGATATGCTGAAACCACATGATAGCAGGTGTGTTCAGTGTTTCATTGAAGGCAGAGACAGTGTCTCAAGACTGACAGACTGTGGTGGTGTTCTCAGTTTTTAAAAAGGATAATGTGTCATGAAGTCACATCAGCCTTCTTTGCTATAAGCGTATAGGGGGTACTGGAACAGAAACTGTGCTAAAAAAAGATGAGCCTCAAATTTAGGAGGTGGTCACTCCTGTGTAAAAGTATTTTGTGGCACTGTAAAATACAAAAAGAGTTTTGTGAAAGTACATTAAATATTTAATGTTTTAGCCCACCAGCTAGCATGCATTTTTATTATTATTTTAAGTCAATCATTCATTAATATTCTGTTGTTCTGATGAGATGTTTTTTCTCTTTTTGTGATTTTTTTTCTGTTGTTGCAATCACTATTCTGATTAATATTTTGGACACCAAATTAATAAGTGAAAATAATTAAAATTTAAAACTATTGCTTCATTTAAAAATGTTTTTAAGTCTTTTGTTATTGTGTGGCTATCAAGATATATTCAGTTCAACTGACTCATATGTTGGTAGTCCCGTCCCACTGTAAGAAATGAGTGAGAGATCTGGACCACCTAGGGACGGCAAATACATGTAGGAATTATGTATGATGGGAGAAGACAAATTGAGTAGCTTGTTATTAATCCATCAGTTAATTACTTGTTTTGCTGTTTTCCCTTCAGCAGTGCTGGTAACTAATTAAAGAATTTGGTAAGGATCCTACTTTATTTACCTGACCTTTCTCTGTTGTAGAAGGTGGGCCTCTGGCCATTAGACTTATACCAAGATAACTGAGGCCCACACGTTTTAAGAAACAGAATAATACATTTTATTGATAAACAAGAATTATCGAAGTGTCATATATATATATATATATATATATATATATATATATATATATATATATATATATATATATATATATCTTATACTAGCTGTGCCCTGTGGCTCCACCCGCATATTAGTGAAAAGGGACAGTGAGGAGGGCCCTGCTGGTCCCTACTCCAGACGTCACATTTACCTTTCACCTTGGCCCGTAGCCTCTGTCTTGGAATAGTGCGACTATATCACTCCTGCAGGACAAGTGTAATTCTTAGCACCATGAAAGAACTTGCAAAACCAACTGGAATGTTCAAACAAATTATAGAAAAAAAAACAGATCTAAATCCGTTAAGTAGTTCTCTCATTCGCTAGCTAAGCAGAGGTAAGGTACACGCCCCGAGGATGGAGGCATGAGTGAGGCGGGCCCCAACCCCCCTCCCCCCCAAACCCCCCCAAACCTGGCCACGCTGCGTGTCTCTTGGATTCACGCAACTGAACTATGATACATACCACAATAAAAGAAGTCACAACATCAACTGGAATGTTCAAGCAAATTATAGAAAAAAACCAGATCTAAATCCGTCAAGTAGTTCTCTCGTGAAAAGCAGACAGACATTGGATTTTATTATATATATATATATATATAATAGAGAGATATTGATATGCTAGCAAAATACCCGCGCTTCGCAGCGGCGAAGTACTGCTTTAAAAATTTTTATTAAGAAAAGTAAACCTTTTTAAACTGAGGGAAAATATACCAATAATTATTTGTTAAGGATCTCTTTGTATACCACGTTGTCAGTTTGTCCCTCCTGTTGTAATATGACCAAGCTGTGCGCTGAGCTTACTCTTGAGCATGCAACATACAGTTGGCCATGTGAAAAGCAATCCTGCCTCAAATCAATGCCAACCTTTTGTAGTGTTTGTCCTTGAGACTTATTAATTGTCATTGCGAAGCAGAGCCTTACTGGAAACGCGTTTGAATTGAAATCGGAGATTAGATGGTATAACGGGGATGCGAGGAATAAAAACTGTGTCACCTGAGGCACTGCCAGTAAAAATAGTTGCTTCAATTAGGTTGTTTTGTAGAGATGTGACCTGAAGTCTCGTGCCGTTACAAAGTTTTGGTGGCTGTAAGTTTCTCAGTAACATTATTGGTGCCCCAACCTTCAAAATGAGATTATGCTCAGGAGTGCCTGGAGGATTTAGAGTGCTGAGAAACTCTATCGGATAATGTACCGCGTCTTCTACTTCTACAACTGAATCAACAGATTGATATGTTTTTGGTTGTGAAGGTAGTTCTTGAAGTAAAATGTGGTTTATAGTCGTAGTCATGTCATTTTTTGATGTCAGGATAGCTCTCTCTCTTAACCATGACACGTCATTTTGGTGGAGATTTCGTAGATTGGGGTAAACATTTTGAAGAAGGCTTTGTAAGGTATTCACGATGAGACAGATTTGTAGGAATATTTATTTTACGATTTTCTTGTATGAAGGTGCCATCACCTATACTCATCAGAAGAGCAGAGAACTCCTCGGCTTTTTTGTCACCTTTCAAATGAACTCTCATGTTTATTTTTAAAGTAACAACATTGATTTGTGGCCATAGGTATGAAGATTTCAGAGATGCTTTAACATCATTAGCGCGTGTTCCTCTGGGCACGACTGGTAGGGTTTGGCGGAAGTCTCCAGCCAGTAACACTGTCAAGCCTCCCATAAGTTTGTAGGTGTTTCGGATGTCTTGGAGGGTCCTGTCTAAAGCCTCAATACCTGCTCTGTGTGCCATAGTGCATTCATCCCAGACAATAAGCTGACAATGTCGCAGCACTTCAGCCATGTTGCTGTGCTTTGATATGTTACACATGGGGGATTCAGCATGGTTGAGGTTCAGAGGCAGCTTGAATGCTGAATGAGCAGTTCTGCCACCCTCTAGAAGAGTTGCAGCAATGCCAGAAGAAGCCACAGCTATGGCAATGTTACGTTTTGCTCGGATTTTTGCAAGGAGAAGGTTTATTAGGAATGTCTTACCAGTTCCTCCTGGAGCATCAAGGAAAAACACCGTGCCAGTGGCTGATGCAACGCTGCTCATGATTTGGTCATAAACTGACTTTTGGTCACTATTTAGCAACCGCTTGTTATTTGTGACTATATTGGCCAATTGCGAGGTGTTGTAAGATGTCTCTTTCAAGTACTCGGGATTTGACGTAAGTTGTGCCAGTTCTGTTAAAGGTGAAGGCAAACCGTAATGATGAAGAGATTGACCTCCAATACCAATTACGTAGTTTTCAAGCAACTGTAGACAGTTGTTATAGATCAAATTTAACCACTGGTGGACTTCTGTTCGTATATGATCTCTTTCAGTCTGTCTCTTAATATCTTCTGCTATGCTGTCTTTGTTTTTCCCATAAGTTTAAGGGGTTTTCCATTTGGCAGAACACCAACATGACAGCAAACAGTTCACGGATCTTTTGAGGTGAGCGAGATAGAGCAGCTTCCTGTAGAGTCTCGTCCCAGTTGATATCATCATGTAATAAACCGAGTGCCCTGCAGGCTGACTTATAGGTCGGATGTAGGACACCATCAACTGTTCTGAGAGATTTGAAAGATGTGGGACCTGTGATTTTGTTGAGCAGCAGTCGAAGATGGTAGCATTCAGAGTTATTCGGGTGTACAGTGTAGACCCGTCCCAGTACATTATCCTTTTTCACTTCCGAATGTCCTGGTACAGGGTAGCCCTGTTTCCTTCGACGAAACATGTTGTTTGCCCACACATAATATGATGGAATTTAATTATAATGAAGTTATTTTGCAAAATCATCGTGTTTACAAAGGTCAAAGAATGCTAAAAGGGTGGTTTGTGGTGGATTGTGTACTCTTATCGGCAACGTTGCCTTCTGTGAAATAAATTCTTTGTCCGTTCTCAAGATGCACAGCAAGATGAATGACCGGAGGGAAACGTTCGTGAATAGGAAAACAGAAAATGCGCCAGGCTGCTTCAGAGCTACTAATGTAACGACCAGCTTCGTATCGAGATACTTCGTCATTTTCATTTTGTATTGTCAATACTGCCTGGTCACTTCCCTTGTTAACATACTTGCAGATGTATTTGATTGATTTTACTGAACTGCAAAATTCGACATTGATGTGAGCATTGAAGAAGCGGAACAGCACAGGACTATAAGGGACCACCCATCTGTTGTCGATATCTACTCCTTTGATGTTAATTGTATGACCTCCATCAGCAGGTGCGTGCTGGCAGTACTGAGGGTAACCATCTTCTCTGGTCTGAGTTTCTGAGATGAACGGACGCGGGTACTTCTTAGTGCATATTCTGTTGACCATGCAGGGTGAGTTGATATTATGTGGTCCACATGGGCCGTGAATCATGGTGGATTTTACTATTTTATTAGGGCAGGGTCAGTCTGTGGATCAGGAATTTCCGCACGGATGACTTGATCGATGAGAGCTGGTTGAATCCTATCCTTTAGCCACAATAGAATGTGTGCATGGGGAATACCTCGCTTTTGCCACTCTATGGTGTACATGTAGCAATATGTACAGCCGAAAATGTTACTCTTCGTGAGCAAGTCTATCATTTTGCGAATCTTGAGATGAAATACACGAATGATAAGGTCATGGCGATCGTGAGGTTTTTGACGTAGAAGAAGAATTTCAGTGATGTCAGGCCATTTAGGATTGTAAGTAAATGTGATGAATAAGTCAGGGCGGCCATAATGACGTACGTATGTCATTGCGTCTTGTGTACGCTCGTGCATATAGCGAGGTCCTCCAGTGAAGGAAGATGGTAATATCACAGCTTGACCAAGTTCTATTAAATCAGTGTCGTTTTTGTCAATAGCATCTTTTAAGTGAACGTAATTTTCAGCTTGTAGTTTTTTCTGATTTAGTCTGATACAATTTAGTCTTTCGGATTCAATTTTTGCGTACATACCAACTAAAAACTGATTTAATAAAGTTCGGAAGAAAAGGATAGTATTATCATGATGTTGTCTGATCATAAGCCGGGATGAATAGAAGTTTGCTGAGACGGTTTTGTTCATAGGTAACTTACTGGTAGCATGAACTTGAGGTACTGTATAGACACAGAATAGCCGTCTTCACCATAGCAGAACATGAGAGGATATTGAAGTGCATCATAGGATCTGTGGGTTTCCTTAATGCGTTGTAGTTTATTGTCTCTGGTTTTCAAGACAATATCTCTATTGTTGAACGTTTGCCCAACGATGACAACACCAACTTGATGAACTGTGGGTTTAATAAATCTGCCTTTGTGTGCATGTAATGGTTTTTTGTCTGCGTGAATGACAACTTTGAAGTCTTTGTCATCATCTGAAATACTGTCCATTGTGGAGTGGAAGTCCTGGATGTAAGTGTTACAGTCATGGAGCATTTTTTGTAATTGCTTGACCAGAGGTATGTTAAGTCCAGAAAAATGAGCGCAGTGGATTTGTGCTTCCTTTTCATCGTCCCCGACGAAATAAATTTGCAAAAATGTGTGTTCCTCACTCGGCATAGGTAAAAGACTGCCAATTAAGTGATACACTTGTCCCTGAACTTTAAATGAAGGCATAAAATTTCCCTCAACGATTTGTTTAGCACCAAATGACGTCATTTGAAATGCGCTGTTGTACTTTCGAACATTGTTCAAGAAATGCTCACTTTGAGGATGTTCGCCATTTAACAGGCCCTCAAGAAGGTCAGGAAGCTTACGTAAAGGAGTGAGAGAGACTTTACCACCGTTACAGCACAAACCAGGAGACTCGCATTTCCACTTCTGAGCTTGACAATAGTCACAGTGAACATCCATGGATCCAATGTGTACTGTTTTGTCAGACTCATAATGTATGTTTGGGTCGTACGCAAATCCACAATTGGCTTTTTTGAGCCAAACCTGTTTTTTTTTTCGTATGAGCCGCTTTTCATTATTGGGATCGTATCTAGAAACAGAAGCTCTATTAATTTGTGGATTTGCCTCCGTGTATTTAGCGACAGCGTCCCTATTAACTTGTGGATGTGCTTGCGAGTATTTAGCGACAGCGTCCCTATGAAGTTGTGGATGTGCTTGCGAGTATTTAGCCACAGCGTCCCTATGAACTTGTGGATTTGCTTCTGAGTATTTAGCCACAGCGTGTTTATTAACTTGTGGATTTTTCTGCGAGTATCTGGCGGCAGCTGCACGAAGTTGCTTCCGTCTAGCTGCATCAGAAAATCTACCACGACGTCTGATACACCTCCTTTTTACTGTGTTCTCACAGCTTGGATTGCTGCTGTCATAATCGGCTCGAGCTGGATTTATGTTGAACTGACATTCGGTATGTGTCAATCGATATAAGCATACAACTGGCTTCATCAATAACTTCGCATCCATCTTTTGAGAGTTGAAATATTCATAAACATCAAAAAGTGTCCACTACTCAAATCGTTACCTGTGAATCGAAGATGTTTAAGAGGCATTGACGGTTCTCCAAAGGTGTAAAATATTTGGCCATTTCGGTACACTTGAAAGCGACAACCAAACAATTCAGCGGCAGCCATCAACTCACATTCAGAACCATAGGTGAAGGGCTTAAGCGTTTCAGTCTTATAGTGCTCGTGTGTACTATAATTATCTCCTGTACCATCATCAGTCCACACTTTGAACCTGTCCCAGTCATTTAATACATAAGACACAATGTCCCTGCGGATATCAAAAGTGAGCCTGATATGTCCGTGCAACATGTAACACAGAGAATGGAAAAGGCAGGCGCCATCTCGGGGCATGGACACCACTCGGTAAGTGATAGTTCTTTGACTGATGGTGATCACCTCCATAGACATGTTAATAGGGGTACAGTTGGAAAAATAAAGGGAATGGGTACTTCATCAGTAAACAAAGTATAAAATACCTACACAATAATTATAACAATCGTAATAAACGAAATAATAACCCGTGGATTAAATAAAAAGGCTGCTTCCTTTTCGAAGCAAGCAAAAACGACAGCCTTATATGGCATTCGTTTATAAAATAGCGGAGAAGCTGCGTAAAGGCTGCTTCACAAAAAAACAGCGGAGCGCCTTATATGGGCAGGCAGCAGATTAAATAAAGGAAATGGGTACCTGAACAGAAAACTAAGTCTAAGATAGCTACACAATAACCATAACAATTGTAATAAACGAACAATAGAACAGTAGAGAACCGCGAAGCAAGGAGAAAGGACGGCCTTATATGGCGTTCGTTTATAACACGGCGAAGAAGCTGTGTAAAGGCCGCTTCACAAAAAAAACTGCGGAGCGCCTTATATGGGCAGGCAGTCAGGCAAAGGAAGGGATTCAAATAACTATAATCGTAATAAACGAACAAAACAACAGCAGAGAAGCCGCGGATTAAATAAAGGAAATGGGTACCTGAACAGTAAACTAAGTGTAAAATACCTAGACAATAACTATAACAATCTTAACAAATGAACAATAACACAGTGGAGAACCCATGGATTAAATCAATAACACAGCGGAGAACCCGTGGATTAAATAAAAAGGCTGCTTCCTTGGTGGAGCAAGGAAAAAAGGACAGCCTTATATGTCGTTCGTTTATAAAACAGTGGAGAAGCTATGAAAAGGCTGCTTCCTTGGCGAAGCAAGGAAAGGAATGAACACACCGCAGCGAAGAACGGCCTTATATGGGCAGGCAGTCAATTACGTGGGAGGCGTGCTGATTTCTGCACCAGCCGCACTTATGAATATGCTAAGCACAGTCCTTCACCCGTGAATATTTACCTTATATGGGCAGGCACTCAATCACGTGGGAGGCGTGATGATGCAAGACTCAAGACGCAACCGCCTCACATGGCGACCGAGCTGCCCGCTATGGCCATATACACTATACAAAAGTAGGTTCCAGTTATGACCGTTACGCGTAGAATTTCGAAATGAAACCTGCCTAACTTTTGTAAGTAAGCTGTAAGGAATGAGCCTGCCAAATTTCAGCCTTCCACCTACACGGGAAGTTGGACAATTAGTGATGAGTGAGTCAGTGAGTGAGTCAGTGAGGGCTTTGCCTTTTATTAGTATAGATTTAGATAGGAATATAAGTAACAAGCTGGTTAAGTTTGGAGGTGACACCAAGATAACTGGATTGGCAGATAATTTGGAATCCGTTAAATCATTACAGAAGGACTTGGACAGCATACAGGCTTGGGCAGATTTGTGGCAGATGAAATTTAATGTCAGTAAATGTTAAGTATTACATGTAGGAAGTAAAAATATTAGGTTTAAGTACACAATGGCAGGTTTGAGTACACCTTATGAGAGAAGGATTTAGAAGTTGTATCAGACTCAACACTATCAACTGCCAGACAATGTTCAGAAGCCATTAAGGAGGCAAACATAATGTTAGGTTATATAGCACAGTGTGCAGAGTACAAGTCCAAGGAGGTTCTGCTCAAGCTTTATAACACACTAGTGAGACCTTATCTGGAGTAGTGTGTGCAGTTTTGGTCTCCAGGCTACAAAAAAGACAGCAGCACTAGAAAAGGTCCAGAGAAGAGCAACTAGGCTGATTCCAGAGCAGCAGAGGATGAATTATGAGGAAATATTAAAAGAGCTGAGCCTTTTCAGTTTAAGCAAAAGAAAATTAAGAGGTGACATGATTAAAGTGTTTAAAATTATGAAGAGAATTATTAGTACAGTAGATCGAGACTGCTATTTTAAAATTAGTTTATCAAGAACACTGGGACACAGTTGGAAACTTGTTAAGGGTAAATTTCACACAAACATTCACAACTTTTTCTTTACACAGAGAACTATAGACACATGGAATAAGCTACCAAGTAGCATGGTAGACGGTAAGACTTTAGGGACTTTCAACACTAGACTTGATGTTTTTTTTAGAATTAAGTGGGTAGGACTGGTGAGCTTTGTTGGGCTGAATGGCCTGTACTCGTCTAGATTGTTGTAATTTTCTGATTTTTTTTCTGCAGGTTTCACTCCTTTTGCCCAAAGGAATCTCACTATAGCACATTGTTCAAAAATGGTGCAATCCCACAGCAGAGCATCATGTTCATTGCAAACGTGATGTATTGCATCAACTTCTATCCATTGTGGTTACAGCGTAATAGTTAAGTTGCCTTTGTTTTCAGTTTACCCTCTGTGATAGATGGCCAGGCTCTTACCCAGCGAGTATGCCTTCATGATGGAAGGACTAGGGGAGGGAGTTTGCACAGGACAAGGCAGCCCCCCCTGGCTTGATACAGTGCCACGGGCTTGGAAGCTTAGCCCTGTCGGGGTCCATGGTCACTGCCAGGGGGCATATGCAGAGCTGCACAGCCCTACTTTGTGTGGCTTTCACCACACCTGGGAGTGGTTCCAGACCTCACTAACAAGCCACCTGGAGAACTCCCAGGTGCAGCATAAAAAAAGTCACCTGCCTTTATTCAGGGAGCCAGAGTTGGAGAGAGGAGGACAAAGTTTGCCGGATGAAGAGTGGAGGCAGAAAAAGAAAGCGAGAGAAAGAAGACAAAGTGCTGTTTTATTAGACTGTGTTTGCTGTACTCTGCTTTGGTGCAGTGTGGGAACGAAGGGAAAAAGTTTCCCCAGCGGAAGCATAAAGCCTTGTGTGATGCTGAACTGGTGCCTGTGTCTGTTGTGTCGGGTGTTTGGGGAGCTGGAGCATCCCCTGGTGGCCACACCTCATATATACAAGACATGTTATTACAGGTTACACTTAAAGTAAAATGCTTAAAACTCTGTTATGTCCTTAAAAAACAGTGTTTCATTTTCTGTCTATTCAGAAAAAAATGGTGGTCTGAAAGGGGGGGAGACCCTCAGCTATTCTTTCTGTCAGTGTGAAGCCATCAAAGTTGCTGTCACAAGATGCAAATGCAACAACAGCAGCAGATTAAACCACCACTGAATTTCGAGCTGTGAAAAAAATTATTTAACAAATGTCAGTATACAGTATATTGCTTTTGAATGTTTATTCATATGCTGATAAAACAGAAAAACTAGAATTTGTAAAAATAAAAGCAAAACTGATGATTTTTTTTCTACTGGAAAATAATTTAAAACTATATTTAGAAAGGATTTATGTGTTACATTCTCCCTGTTAATGACTCAAAAATCAAATGCTATCATGCATACTGTATGTGTGCATTAGTGACAACAGTCTATCAGTTAACTTTAGTAATTTCCTTAAGCTTTGATGTTTGAACTATTAAAGTGAATAGCCACTTTTATATTTATGTATTTATTTTTTTGCATTTTATTGATTTAATTAAAATCAAATAACATTCCATAGAAGAAAGTCGAGTTTAACAATAACAAATCAACCCCCACCCATGAGAAGCAGAGCAAGGCAAGCAGAGTAATTCTTTAAAACTAGCAAAAATAATAAAGAGATAAATTAATTAAAATAAATAGAATAAGAAAGAGGGAAAAGAATCTGCTTCCTCAATTTGAATGCTTATTCTAAAATGTTTTTGATTAGATCCAGTCAGGTTTTGTACAGATCCTGTAAATGCGAATTTGATTTTTTTCAATTTCAAACGGTATATAACATCAGTTACCCTCTGACTTAGAACAGGTGAGTTAGGATTCTTCCAATTGAGCAAGATAAGTCTATGTGCCAGTAGTGTAGTAAAAGCAATTGCAGTTTGTCCTTCTCCACTTTAATCCCATCTGGAAGTACCCCAAAACACACCTCTTAATGGATTAGGAGGAGTTGTGACCCCAAGGCTGTCTGAAAGGCATTTAAAGATTTTGCTCTAAAATTATATTAATTTGGTGCACACCCAAAACATATGGCCCAGTGAGACTAGAACTTGATTGCTGCATTTGCAGGTTGGATCTTGCCCTGAAAACATTTTGGACAATTTTAAGTGAGACAGATGTGCTTGATATATAATTTTCAGTTGAATAATTGTATGCTTTGCGCATATGGAGCTCGAGTGAATTCTGTGCATTGCTACCTTCCACTCCTTTTCTGAGATGTTGAGTGAGAGATCCTTTTCCCATTGTACTTTTGGATCTTTGAAAGGGACAGACCGTAAAATTATTTTATATATTACAGAGATGCTGTCCGAGTCCTCAAGACTGATCAATATTTTTTCCGGCATACAGGTAGGTGGGAGGTGAGGAAAATTGTGTAGGTTTATATTAACAAAGTTTCTAATTTGAAGGTAGTGAAAGAATTGTGTTGCTGGAAAGTAGAATTTGGAGTGTAATTGTTTATAGGATGCTATTTGTGTCAATGTCCAAGTTTTTATAACTTGTATATTTGCCGCCCAGTAATAAAATTGAAAGTTATGTGGAGCTATGACACCTTCTGCATAGGTCTCTTTGTAGGGTTGCCCTTTGGATACATGGATATTTTGAATTCCAAATAAATGAAGTTATGGTTAAATCTAATTTCTTAAAAAATGATTTATTGATGTATATTGGAATGTTTTGAAATAAGAGGAGCTTAGGAAGGTTATTCTTCTTAACAATGTTAATTCTTCCAGCCAAAGTGAGATGAAGGGTAGACCATCTATGCAAATCTTGCTTAATTTTTTCCATACAGACAGCAAAATATTGTTGATAAAGAGCTTTTTGGTTACTTGTGATGTTTACCCCTAGGTATTTAAACTGATCTTCATTGATACAAGGTAAGGTGTCTAATCTAATATGGTGTGCTTCAGAGTTCACTGGAAAGAGCACACTTTTTTTCAAATTAATTCTGAGACCAGAAATCTTTTGAAATTTTGTTAGTGCTGTTAGGACTGCAGGCACAGTATTTTGTGGATCTGATATACAGTATACAGTATCATATTATCTGCATATAGAGAAGTTTTCCATTCAAGTTCTTTTCTGATAATCTCCTTTATCTCATAAGCATTTCGACAGTGAACTGCCAGTGGCCCAATGGCAAGTGCAAAAAGCAGTGGTGATAAGGGGCATCCTTGTCTAGTACCACATTCTAGTTTGAAGTAGTGTGAATTAATAATGTTAATACAAACTGAGGCTTCTGGACTGGTATACAGTAGTTTGATCCATGTACAAATGTTCGGGCCAAACCCAAATTTCTCCAATGTCGTGAAAAGGTAGTTCCATTCAACCATGTCAAATGCTTTTTCTGCATCGAATGATAATATCTCCAGGGTGTTACACTTTGTGGGTGAATATATTGCATTAAACAGGCGTCAAAAGATTGTATGCTAAGTGTCTGCCTTTAATAAGTCCAGTTTGGTCTTGTGATATTACAGAAGGGAGCACTTTCTCAATCCTTCTAGCTAGGACTTTGGAGAGTATCTTAAAATCATTATTCAGAAGTGAAATTGGTCTCTATGATGCACATTTTAATAAGTTCTTATTTTGCTTAAGAAAGACTTGGTGGTGAAAAGTTTGAGGTAGAATTGTATTGTCTCTAGCTTCTGTAAATGTTGCTAATAAAAGGGGAGCTGACTTAATTGAGTTTTTTTTTATAAAATTCGGCAGGGTAGCCATCAGAGCCTGCTGCTTTCCCACTCTGATGTGAGTTTATAGTGCCAGAGGTTTATTCAATTCCTCTGCACTGAGAGTATCTATTTGTGGTATCTGTAATGCATCCGGAATTGTGTCTTGTCTTCTTTAAACTCAGTAGAATATAAGGACTTATAGTAGTCTCAAAATGTTTGCATTATATTTTTATGATTAATGCGAACTTCCTGCTTGTGGATTTGTTGAGCTAAGATCTTATCAGCTTTCTCTCCATGTTTACAGTAATAATGTCTTGATTTAAAAATGAGTTCTGTTCCTTTAGTTGTCAAGAGGTTGAGTTCTGAATGCAGAGCCGTTCTCTTCCTATGAAGTGTCTCAGTTGGACACCTGGCATGTTTTTGATCTATTCTAGTAATTTCACTGATTAGCTCTGATACCTTCTTAGTTTCCAATTTACTTCTGTGGGAAAGATATGAGGTAATCTGTCCTCTTAAGAAAGCCTTCAGAGTTTCCTAGAGTATTCCTGCAGAAACTTCTGAGGATGTATTTGTCTCTAAAAAAAAAAAAAAAAAAAACTATTTTCTTGAATATAAATTCTGTACAGTTCTGGTCTGCTAATAAAAGTGGGTTAATATGCCAGCTGTGAGATGAGTATGTGGGGCGTAGTGATTTTAGCTACAAGATCAAAGAGGCATGGTCAGAGATAACAATAGCATCATATTTACAAGATTTAATCGTAAGCAAGAAATTGTTATCTACAAAGAAATAATTCTTGAGTAGCAATGATGCACTGGTGAGTAAAAGGAATATGCTCTTGAGTTTGGGTTTAAAAATCTCCAGGGGTCTGATAAGTTGTGATCAGAAGTCCCCAGCCATTATAATTTTATGAGTGTTCACATTGGAAATTGATGCAAATACGTTTTGGATGAAGTCCCTATCGTCCACATTGAGTGCATAGGTATTTATCAAAATCACTTTATACAGTTAAATAAATTACCCATGACAATCACATATCTCCCTTCAGAATCAGATACTACAAATGAGAGTGTTCTATGTATAAGATGTTTAGTTTTCTTTGTATAGCTGGAATGGAATATTTGGCCAGTCCAGTCTCTGTGCAGCTGAAACTGATCCTTGCTTAATAAGTGGATCTCCTGTAAAAATACTGTTTTAGCATTTAGACCTGTTAGGTTAATTTCTTTTTAATTTGTGATTCAGACCTTTTACATTCCAGCTCACAAAGTTAACTGTTAGTCATGATGATATTGCTTCTGAACTTTTGTTGTCATTGTGTAGTCTTAACTTAAGATAAGACAGCTTTGACCTTGATTTCCAATTTTTCCAGGAGTTATTGCCATGAAGCCTATTGTTACGTTGGCACTTACAATTATAAGGATTAAAAGGATAGAATAGAGATAGCTTGCACTCTTTCCCCCCCCCCCCCCAGTCCCCCCCCCACCCCACCTTTTGCCTCCCCACATGAGGCTAGACCACACTTCACAAAGTCCCAGTCCTCTGACTTACCTAGAGACGGAGCACATCCAAAAGAAAACAAGCCCCCCAGCAGCGGCATATAAGAATTAAAATAGAGTTATCCATTGACAATACAGTCCAAATATTATAAGCATAAAATATAATCTTAAACAGTTTTGAGAGAGTAAACCAAGGGTATGATGTTAAATAGTCCTTAAAAAATGTACACATACATACATACATATAAACATAAACAAAAAGTGGCCAAGTAGGGAAAAGTATGTATAGTTACGATACCAGTATCATTGTAATTGGATCAAACAGCCGGTAAGATCTTCTTTTGTTTAGCAGTTGTTGAGGGTGAGAAATCAGGGATAATACGGATGTGGTTATTTTCGAATATAATCTCTTGTTTCTATCTGAGAAGTAACATTATGTGTAATTTAGATTGTAAGCTGCTGCTATCTCGGTGTCTGATTTAAAGTCCTCTCCAATTATTTTAGAGAATAGTTCAGCTACGAATTTCACTGGGTTTGGACTTTCGTGATTCTCAGGGAGACCTTTGATTCTAATATCATTCCTTCTGTATCCATCTTCCAGTGCAGCAAGTCTGTCTCCGAGTACTTTGCATTTGGAATTTGTAGCCATTGCTTTTCTGTCAGCGGTAGATGCCAATTGTTCAGCTATTCCAGTCGTGAACGTTTGCTTAACATCTTCCAACTGAGCACTAAGTGCTCTCTGTTTATTCTCAAACTTAGACACATTTTCCTGAATTTGTTCCTCAATTTCTTCTAGCATACCTTTTAAAGGCTGCCTCAGAGCGATTAACGTTTTTCCTGGTCTTTAATATCCTACAGCAACTTCTCATTTGTCTTGTGTATGTCCTTTATTTCTTTCCTTATATCATTTATATCATTTTTCCTTATATCATTTATTTCCTTCCTTATATCATTTATTTTTTTCTTTATATCTTTCTTGAGCTCCTTTGTCTTGACCAGCGGTGGTGGCGGCTTACACTTCTTTTATATTTAAATTAATGCTATAATTGCTCCTTGGATTCATCAATGGAAAATATTTGTCTCACCATGGGCTATCACGTTGCTTGGGTGGTGGGGCTTGTGCAACTTAGGCTTGCTCACAGTTAGACCATCTGGAGCGCAATGCTTCTGGTAGGGTCTTCATTGGCAAACAAGTATGGGCTGGAAGGTCAGACATAGCACAGTTTACAGCAATGCACAAGAAAATAAATCCTAGTGGGATAATGTTAGCCTACTGGGATCCAATGTTAGAGCCAGGCCTTGGGGGTTGCATGTGCAGGCAATCCACAAAGCCCAGTCTGAAACAGAGATATGGAGCCATCTTGTGGGCTCACCACCTGCAAGATGAAAGGTGAGGGTCAGGAACAATGTCAGTTTAGTGGCAAGTATAGGTAGGAAAGATGGAGTAGACCACGGCAGTGCAAACTAGCTTTAGGAACATTACTATCCTTAGCAGGTAAAATCAGCATTAGTCACGCCACTACGACCATGTAGCACGATTCTCTGAGGGTGGTCTGGCTTACGGGACCGAAGCAGCTGGACCAGGCCAAGGGGACGGCCACGTAACACCTGGCTGCAGTGATAGATGGTCATTTCTTGGGGGTGGGACTGGACCACGTGTCTGCCTAGGGCAGGGGTGGGCAAAGTCATTACTGGAGGGCTGCAGTGGCTGCATGTTTTTGTTCCAACCCAATTGCTTAATAAGAAGCACTTATTGCTCTAGAAACACTTCTGCTTCATTTTAGTTATCTCCTTTGTTAAGATTTTGAACCCTTATTGCTTATTTAAGTCTTAAACAGTTGCATTCTCGGTTTTTAATTGCTCCTTATTAGCAATAAGATGCAAATGACAAACGAAACCAGCAGTTATCCATTTTGCTTGTTACCCTTTACACCTGTGTGTATTTATCGTGCACTATTTGGTTTAATTAAATACTTGGAAGGAAAGAGAAGAGAAAAAAGTGAAGGATTGAGAATTACCCATCCGTTTTACAGTTCAAAGTATTTGGATGATATCCTTAGAATGGAAAAAAAAATCTAGGATATGAGAATGACTTGACATAGCAGAGTTAAAGCACTAACAAGCCATGAAATGTAATTATTGGCAAGGATTGTTTTCTAATTAAGCAACTGGGTTGGAACAAAAAACCCGCAGCCACTGCGGCCCTCCAGGAATGACTTTGCACCCCTGGCCTAGGGGGTTGCCAACTGTGATCCAGAGCTGTGCCTCAAATTCCATACACTTAACACTCTTTATCAGGTTTTGTACTTTAGCATTTCTTCTCCTTTCTTTTCTATATCTATAACCTCAGGCAATTAGACAGATTCAAAGGACAAGGAGGAGTAAAGTATACATTTAATAATGTATTATTGATAGCATTCATAATAATAATATGGAAGCAAAGTATAATATGAATGTTAGGAACCCAAAACCATACAAACTAATAATGCTAGATGTGTAGTTTCAGGTGACACACAACCTTGTAGTTACGTACAGTTAGGTCCATAAATAATTGGACAGAGACAACTTTTTTCTAATTTTGGTTCTGTACATTACCACAATGAATTGTAAATGAAACAACTCGGATGCAGTTGAAGTGCAGACTTTCAGCTTTAATTCAGTGGGGTGAACAAAACGATTGCATAAAAATGTGAGGCAACTAAAGCATTTTTTTAACACAATCCCTTCATTTCAGGGGCTCAAAAGTAATTGGACAATTGACTCAAAGGCTATTTCATGGGTAGGTGTGGGCAAGTCCGTCATTATGTCATTATCAATTAAGCAGATAAAAGGCCTGGAGTTGATTTGAGGTGTGGTGCTTGCATGTGGAAGATTTTGCTGTGAACAGACAACATGCGGTCAAAGGAGCTCTCCATGCAGGTGAAAGAAGCCATCCTCAAGCTGCGAAAACAGAAAAAACCCATCCGAGAAATTGCTACAATATTACGAGTGGCAAAATCTACAGTTTGGTACATCCTGAGAAAGAAAGCAAGCACTGGTGAACTCAGCAACGCAAAAAGACCTGGACATCCACGGAAGACAACAGTGGTGGATGATCGCAGAATCATTTCCATGGTGAAGAGAAACCCCTTCACAACAGCCAGCCAAGTGAACAACACTCTCCAGGGGGTAGGCGTATCGATATCCAAGTCTACCAGAAAGAGAAGACTGCATGAAAGTAAATACAGAGGGTGCACTGCAAGGTGAAAGGCTAGATTGGACTTTGTTAAAGAACATCTAAAAAAGCCAGCACAGTTCTGGAAAAACATCCTTTGGAAAGATAAAACCAAGATCAACCTCTACCAGAATGATGGCAAGATAAAAGTATGGAGAAGGCGTGGAACAGCTCATTATCCAAAGCATACCACATCATCTGTAAAACACGGTGGAGGCGGTGTGATGGCTTGGGCATGCATGGCTGCCAGTGGCACTGGGACACTAGTGTTTATTGATGATATGACACAGGACAGAAGCAGCCGAATGAATTCTGAGGTGTTCAGAGACATACTGTCTGCTCAAATCCAGCTAAATGCAGTCAAATTGATTGGGCAGTGTTTCATGATACAGATGGACAATGACCCAAAACATACAGCCAAAGCAACCCAGGAGTTTATTAAAGCAAAGAAGTGGAAAATTCTTCAATGGCCAAGTC
Organism: Erpetoichthys calabaricus; assembly: GCF_900747795.2. Taxonomy (NCBI): domain Eukaryota; kingdom Metazoa; phylum Chordata; class Cladistia; order Polypteriformes; family Polypteridae; genus Erpetoichthys; species Erpetoichthys calabaricus. The sequence goes on from NC_041407.2 coordinate 35,564,432, forward strand.
AGTCACCTGATCTTAACCCAATTGAGCATGCATTTCACTTGTTGAAGACTAAACTTCTGACAGAAAGGCCCACAAACAAACAGCAACTGAAAGCCGCTGCAGTAAAGGCCTGGCAGAGCATTAAAAAGGAGGAAACCCAGCATCTGGTGATGTCCATGAGTTCAAGACTTCAGGCTGTCATTGCCAGCAAAGGGTTTTCAACCAAGTATTAGAAATGAACATTTTATTTCCAGTTATTTAATTTGTCCAATTACTTTTGAGCCCCTGAAATGAAGGGATTGTGTTAAATAAATGCTTTAGTTGCCTCACATTTTTATGCAATCGTTTTGTTCACCCCACTGAATTAAAGCTGAAAGTCTGCACTTCAACTGCATCTGAGTTGTTTCATTTAAAATTCATTGTGGTAATGTACAGAACCAAAATTAGAAAAAAGTTGTCTCTGTCCAAATATTTATGGACCTAACTGTAAATGTCTCTGGTGAAGTCATCATTTCTGGTCAGCACTCTTCAGGATGGAAAAATAGCATTTCCCTCCAGTTCCTTGCCAAAGTACAACACCTTATAAACAGTGGTAAGGCTACGGGATTTGAGGCATTCTGGTAAAGTCTACATCATGGGTGTCAAACTCTGGTCCTGGAGGGCCGCAGTGGCTGCAGGTTTTCATTCTAACCATCTTCTTAATTAGTAACCAGTTTTTTCTGCTAATTAACTTGACTCAGGCCCCTTTTTTGTTTCTTGTTCCTTAATTAGCAGCCAGATAATAATGAGACACAAAACGAGCTGCCACATGACCAGCTCACTTGTGCCCATCACACATTATCTGAAAATTAAGAAAGTTGATGGTCTCAGTAAGGTTGATCTCTCAGCTCATCAAAACATTTTGACGGTGTTCTTAAAAAAAACAGAAAATCGACAGTTTTAGAAATGTCTGGTATGGCAGAATGAGAGCAGCAATAAGCTGTGGAGTTAAATAACAAGTTTAATTACCAGCATGAATTGGCTTCTCATTTAGAAATTGATTGGAGTGAAATTGGTTGGAATTTGAAGCCCCAGTTTAGCTGGTCATCTGATGGCTTGTTTCATGTCCGAAGTATTTTTGGCTGCCATTTAATGAAGAGAAGAATTAATTCAGAGCACTGAATCCTTAAAAACAGGGCTATTAAAATAAAGGGAAAAATAATTTAATTAGCACTGACAACAAGTCACTGATTAGGAAAAAAGTTACAATGAAAACCTGCAGCCACTGCAACCTTCCAAGCCTGGAGTTCAACACCCCTGGTCTACATAATAAAGAGTACAAATGAGGAAAGCAGAGTCACATTGGACAAAGACAAAACTGTCCTTCTCCGTAAAAATAATTTTTAGATTAAACACTAGACAGCGGTTATATGTAAAGGCTAGTATAAAGTCGGAGAACAAAAGTGTTCATTTATAGCACGGTACATATTCTTTAAATGCAGTGTATTTGGCAGCACTGGGTGTGAAACTAAAAAGTTGAAAAGGGCAATCGAATTAGGAAAACAGCCATTAAGGTAGACAATCTGGACAAAGGGGAAGTAATTATAAATAAAGATACAGGCAGTCAAGGGAGAATATTACACATGTTAAGTAACTACAGTTGTTAATTTAAATCCGTATTTGTTTTTTATTAAAAAAGGGAGCAGATAAGTTTGCTAATACAAATTTTGATTATGAGGCAAATATAATAAATAAAAGTTATGTTTGGTATTGGAGCTTTTGTAGGGTGTGTAGAAGTTCAGCCCCGTACACAGACAGACAGACACCAGATGTCCAAAAATCTCCCACGTTTAATAAACTTTTCTTCTTTACAGCACCACGCAATGCTTAAATCAGCTACAATACTCGGCCCCTTCTTTCTTTCTCTCTCTCTTCTTCTATTTCTGCCGCCCTCACTCCTCCACACGCAAGCTCCATCCTCTTCTACCTGACTCTGGCTCCCCAAAAGGAGTGAGGTAGCCCATTTTATGATGCACCCGGTTGTGCTCCAGGTGCTCTGTGATGACCTTCCTGCACTTGGTGTGGTGGAAGTGTCTACATGGACACCCAGAAGCACCCCAGGTGTACGTGCTTCCTGTTTTGGCCAACAGGGTTGAGCTTCTAAGCTCCGATCCCGTGGCCCCCATGAAAACCAGGGTGGCTGCCCTCTCGTGGTCCAGGGGAGGTATTGTCCCTCTCCCGGTCCTTCCAGGCGTTCTGGCTGGGCAGGATCTCCAGCCGTCCAAGGTGACTTAGATGAGTCAGTCCTTCTTGATTTGAGGTAGAGCAAGGTGAGTCGTGCTCAGACATAGGCGCAAATAAAGGATGTACTCTGTTGTCACGCATCAATCCCAGAATTAGAAATGTGAAACTGTTTTCAGGGCTTTGCAGAACTGGACAGTGACTCTGAAAACTCTGAGGTGGTTGGCAGATACAGTAAGTGGCAGACTTAGTCTGTAGTCATTATTGACTCGGGTGCCGCCACGAGTTGCAGCCTTTCCAGCAGCTCCGTGTACGACTTTATCTTTCTAACTTTTTCTCTGTTTTATCTGTTTCATTGATCACTCCTACCACTTTCTTTTATGTGGACTTGTTCCCTGGACACTTTTTACTACTTGGACATGGATTTTTACACGCCGAGACTTCAAGTGCTGAGAACAAATGCCTGCGCCGGTGTGGTTCCCTATTTACCTAACAAGGTAAGAAGGCGGTATTGTGGCAGCAGTGCTGGAGCTAAGCTAAAGGCTAAGCATCTTTTGAGAAAATGGCAATACAAGCCTTCGGTGCCTTCTGTGATCCTGGGAAATGTGAACTCACTACCAAATAAGATTGACGAACTGGCTGCGCTGGTGAAAAATGTCAGGACTTACAGAGAGTACAGTTTGTTGTGTTTTTGCGAAACGTGGCTAACAACTAACATCCCAGATGCTAACGTGGAGCTAACCGGGTTTAGTATCGTTAGAGCAGACAGAGACGCAAACACCTGCGGGAAGCGTAAAGAAGGAGAACTCACTCTCTGTGTAAATACAAGATGGTGCAACTCTGGACATGTAAACGTCAAAATCTCCACTTGCTGCAGGGACAACAAACTGTTGGCCGTAAGTCTGCGTCCCTATTACTTGCCCAGAGAGTTTGGACACGTCATTGTTGTTATTGTTTACATCCCTCCTCAGGCAGACGTAGAGATTGCGGGTAACATCATTCATTCCGCTGTTGCTAAATTACAAACGCAGCACCCCGAGGCACTTGTGCTAATCTCTGGAGATTTTAACCATGTGACGCTGGACAAAACATTACCTGCCTTCTCCCAATATGTGGATTACTGCCTATCTCAATATGGCTGCCGAGCTCTGCTCTTCATTGTGTTGTCCTTTTCAGTTCAAAGTGTGTGAGATGGTCTTTCATCAGTTTGGTAAGAGAGAGAGGGTGAGATAAAGCAAGCAAATTTTATAGATTTTCTGTCCAACCCCTACACCAATGGGGCGACAGAATACCTTCATACCTGCCCTCCAAACCACGCGTTAAAGTGAAGCTTGGCAGTTAGGCAGCCAGGCTTTCCTGCAAGGGCTGAGAGAGAGACTTCAGCAGAGAAATATTGGCCAAGCTTGTTTGAGGCACTTCACCAAACCCTGTCGTAAAATTACAAAGAGACTCATTCCTAAAATGGGGGAAGAGGTTCTTAAATCATTGCTGTTATTATCATTAATGTAACACTAATATTACATTATTTTGTCTAAGTTACAAATAAAGACATACAAAATATTTTTCAACTTGTATGCAAAATTTCACATCACAACAAACTAATAATAGTAATGATGAATAAAAATAATAATATGAAATGAACAATAATAACAAAAATAATAATACCTATTAATAATACAAATAATGATGCCAAAACAGTATATAATATCAAAATGAGTCCTTTGTGTGGTAAATCTTGAAGCACGGTGAACGACACAATCCAACATCACAGTCGGGACAATAATCGCGTGTTTCTTTTTGGATCTTCTTTCCAGATTTATCAGTTTTTGAACAGCACACTGCACAGGTACGAGTTGGAATCTGTGTTTTTTTTTTCTGTTCATAGCATATAATCAATAAAATGTCTACCAATAAGATGTTCTGGGTTGACTGCGTCTCTTTAGCGATAGTGTGGATGGTGGATGTGCGGTAATGATCTGTTCTACAAGCTGGCATGTAAAGTTTGTATGAGATACAGTTTTGCCAGCTTCTTGTTTGTATAAGATGAATGCATTCCAAATGCACTGTTCCACCAGATAACTGCATTTCTTTTTGTAATGTTTCTTTTGTTCGCTCTGCATAATGGAATAGAGTATCAATTCTTGATCCGTACGTTCTGTGCTGACCATCATGCTATTGTAGTTGACCACAGCACAAGGCTTCGTAACCTGTGCTAAGAAGACAAACATCTTTCTTTTCCTTCCATTTCAGCACTTTACCCTTTTGCCAAGCTACTAATGCATCTCGCTATAATTTAGCTCTGCCAAAGTCTTCAGGCATGCCACTACAGTTGGGACGCACTGTCCCATATGTGTCAGTCTTCCTCTGCAGCAAGATGCTTTGGCGAAGTATAAAAATTGTCCATGTTTACACAGTAACCTTGATCCAGCCTTGATCTGTCATGTCAGCACCAATGACGTAGCAACACAGTACTGATTGTATTTCTGATCAAACATTGTCCCTTTCCCTGTGAACAGAACCAAATTCCAAATGTGTCCTGTTTTAGATTCACACAGCTAGTAAAACTTTATGCCAAATCTTGATGTGATGTACTGTATCCATGACAGTCTGTCCTTATAAGCTATGAGACTTTCATCGATGTGGACAGCATGATCTGGAATGTAAACGATCTGAAATTTTGCTATAATGGCCTGGTATATCTCCCAAAGTTTCTTCAGTTTGGATGCTGGATGGGTATTCTCATCAAAGTCTTCGTTGTTAGTAAAGTGCAGATATTTCATAATTAGTGAAAACCTACACTCAGACATAATTTCTCCAAAGAAAGTCAGCACAGACAGCACTTTTACACCCAAGTGATTCTCAGTTCTGATGCTTACGCAAGACACATCTGTACAGTTTTACTTGAGTTTCACTTGGGACTAATGCCTTTAGCATGTTTTTCGCAGCCTGAGTAACGCTCGGGTCTAATGTTAAGGATGTTAATGGAAGGAATTACTAAAGAACAGATTGAGCATCACACAGCAAGAACAAGAGTTTTAGTGAACAGTCAACATGGAATCAGATGGGGAAGGTTGAGTTTCACTAGTATTCTTGAATTCCATTATGAAGCACCAAAATCAAATGATCAGGTAGGAGCATTCAACACAATTTGTGTTGATTTTTAGAGTTTTTTTATTATAAGGTAAAAGCAACATCTTAAGATAAAGTATATATTATCTGACTTTAAAATTTTAATTTGAATGTTCAACGGGAGGTCTAAAACTTGACATTACACCTAATAAAACTGACCTATTAGCTGTAGTGTACTCTCTGTCTACATCCAGATTTTTGAAAAAGTCATAAACAAGGCATGATATGTACAAATCCGAGGTGGTTATATGTAAGCATGTACCTCTTCTGGAGTTCTGCGTACAGCATTGGTGTCCAAGCTAAGAAAAACACCTGGCAATGCTAACAGGACCTTCAGAGAAGACTGACTAGGCTGATTCCAGGGGGAGGCTAAGACTTATGAGTAAAGACTGGAAGAGTATGAGGTCATATCATTGACATTCCCTTTTTAATTATGAAAGGAATTAGTACAGTGGATTCTTCAAGAAATGGAGACAGGAAAAAAAACGTTAAAGGTAGATTTTGCACCAGTATCAGAACAATAGACACATAGAATAAAAGATCAAGTAGATGGTTGACAGCAGGACTTTTGGGGCCTTCCAAAATCAACTAAATGTCATTTTGCATAATTCAAGTAGAAATGGCAAGCTTTATTGGGCTGAATGGACTGTTCCCATCAAAATTATTTTAGCATTTGTTATGAGACTTACTCTTTATCTGTTTAAAATTAACAATGTTTGCTTTATGAGGACTGTTACTTTCTTAGTGAATAAGCAGTACAATGTTTTTTGTTGTTTGACTTACAGTATTACCACTGTAACAAGACCACTAGGGCGCGTGCCAGCCACCCAACCTGGCACAGACAGACAGACATGAGAGGCACGCTTATAAAAACAAATAAATGTTTTTATTTTTTCTTCGCCTATGGGCAACGCCTTCCCCATCCCCACAGTCCCAACACAAGCACAATCCACACAATACTTTTCTTTCTCTTCTTCTCTCTTATTCTTCCTCCTCCACTCATCTCCGACAAGCTTTGTCTCCCTCCTTCCGACTCTGGCTCCCGGAGTGGTGGTTGCTGGCTCCTTTTATAGCCCATCTGGAAGTGCTCCAGGTGTTTGACGAGCCATTTCCGGTTGCACTTCCAGGTGTGGCGGAAAAACCGCCCACATGAAAACTAACAAATTATATAAGGCAAAAAAACACAATTCTATTAACCCATCTCAGCCACATATATATATACACACACACCCATGTCAAGAACAATGAAGTAAACAATGCACCTAAATGCATTACTGTTGTCAATACTTTTATTTTAAAAACAAAACAATACAAAAAGAATTATTGAGAACAAACTTCTGCAATGTTTAAATGCTTTTAAAATTATGACATACTGTACCTGGAAATTAGAGCTAATTCCACTTCTTATTGGCGAAGCCCCTCATGTTTGTGGAAAACATTAATTGTGATCTTTAAAAATATAATATAAACCAGACCAATCCAACAGAAAACAGTGAAAATATAGCAAAGTACAGTTTAAATTTTCTGGGTACATTTTTAAGAAGTGTCACAGCCCCATGAGAGTCAAACATAACAGTACAGTGCAGTACACTCGACGCTCGAACCCAGCTGCTCCACGACTCCAATACGCTGTAACATTGGAAGACAATGACTTTTTCTGGGGTCTTTAAACACTCACCTTTATTTATGCACAAAGTGGTAAAAAAGTGAAAACAATCTCCTATATGCCCCCTAAGGGGCAAAAAAGAAAGTTATAGGGTAATCATTACAATTTAACTGCCATACAGCACTAACACACATCACTTGGCATTGCTTATAATTCAAACATTACCAGTGTAAGACTGTTAATTGTTGTTACAGTGTCTGTGAATTTGCACGCCTGCTCCTTTGAATGAGAAAAGAAAACAAAAAAAATCAGGATATGGCTCCTGGCAGGAAGAGAAAAGTGGGGGATGGTATGTTTTTCTTTTTGCTCAGTTGCGCCCTCTCTGGCTGGTTCTGAAGGAGTGTGAAGAAAGTGATAATGTTTCCTTATATTGGTCTCTGTACAATTCTTGTTTTTCTCAAGTCCAGTTGCCTCAGGCACACTTACACTAACATTACATATTGTGGTGTAATGCTGTTTAAATTCAGAAGAAGAAAAAATGTTTTAGAATTGGCAACTTCTTCATCTTCTTCTTCTTCTTTCGGCTGCTCCCGTTAGGGGTTGCCACAGCAGATCATCTTCTTCCATATCTTTCTGTCCTCTGCATCTTGCTCTGTTACACCCATCACCTGCATGTCCTCTCTCACCACATCCATAAACCTCCTCTTAGGCCTTCCTCTTTTACTCTTCCCTGGCAGCTCTATCCATAGCATCCTTCTCCCAGTATACTTAGCATCTCTCCTCTGCACATGTCCAAACCAACGCAATCTCGCCTCTCTGACTTTGTCTCCCAACCGTCCAACTTGAGCTGACCCTCTAATGTACTCATTTCTAATCCTATCCATCCTCGTCACACCCAGTGCAAATCTTAGCATCTTTAACTCTGCTACCTCCAGCTCTGCCACTGTCTCTAACCCATATAACATAGCTGGTCTCACTACCGTCCTGTAGACCTTCCCTTTCACTCTTGCTGATACCCGTCTGTCACAAATTACTCCTGACACTCTTCTCCACCCATTCCACCCTGCCTGCACACTCTTTTTCACTTCTCTTCTACAATCCCCATTACTCTGTACTGTTGATCCCAAGTATTTAAACTCATCCACCTTCGCCAACTCTAATCCTTACATCCTCACCATTCCAATGACCTCTCCCTCATTTACACACATGTATTCTGTCTTGTTCCTACTGACTTTCATTCTTCTCATCTCTAGAGCATATCTCCACCTCTCCAGGGTCTCCTCAACCTTCTCCCTACTATTGCTACAGATCACAATGTCATCAGCAAACATCATAGTCCACAGGGACTCCTGTCTAATCTCGTCTGTCAACCTGTCCATTACCATTGCAAATAAGAAAGGGCTCAGAGCCAATCCCTGATGTAATCCCACCTCCACTTTGAATGCACCCATCACTGCTACCGCAGACCTCACCACTGTCACACTTCCCTCGTACATATCCTGTACAACTTTTACATACGTCTCTGCCACTCCCAACTTCCTCAACAATACCACAACTCCTCTCGAGGCACCCTATCATAGCTTTCTCCAGGTCCACAATGAAGCAATGCAACTCCTTCTGGCCTTCTCTAAACTTCTCCATCAATATCCTCAGAGCAAACATTGAATCTGTGGTGCTCTTTCTTGGCATGAAACCGTACTGCTGCTAACTAATCATCACCTCACTTCTTAACCTAGCTTCCACTACTCTTTCCCATAACTTCATGCTGTGGCTCATCAATTTTATTCCCCTGTAGTTACTGCAGTCCTGCACATCCCCCTTATTCTTAAGTATTGGCACCAGTACACTTCTTCTCCACTCCTCAGGCATCCTCTCACTTTCCAAGATTCCATTAAACAATCTGGTTAAAAACTCCACTGTCATCTCTCCTAAACACCTCCATGCTTCCATAGGTATGTCATCTGGACCAACGGCCTTTCCATTTTTCATCCTTTTCATAGCTGTCCTTACTTCCTCCTTGCTAATCCGTTGCACTTCCTGATTCACTATCTCCACATCATCCAACCTCTTCTCTCGCTTGTTCTCTTCATTCATCAGCCCCTCAAAGTACTCTTTCCATCTGCTCAACACATTCTCCTTGCTTGTGAGTATGTTTCCATCTTTATCCTTTATTACCCTAACCTGCTGCACATTTTCCCCAGCTCAGTCCCTCTGTCTAGCCAATCGGTACAGGTCCTTTTCTCTCTCCTTAGTGTCCAACTTCTCATACAACTCATCATACGCCTTTTCTTTAGCCTTTGCCACCTCTCTCTTCACCTTGCGCCTTATCTCCTTGTACTCTTGTCTACTTTCTGCATCTCTCTGACTATCCCACTTCCTCTCTTCCATCCTCATTCCACCACCAGGTTTCCTTTTCCTCCTTCCTCTTTCCAGATGTCACGCCAAGCACCCTTCTTGCTGTCACCCTTACTACTTCTGCTGTAGTTTCCCTGCTGTCTGGTAAATCTTCACTGCCACTAAGTGCCTGTCTTGCCTCCTCCCTAAACTCAACCTTGCAGTCTTCCTTTTTCAACTTCCACCATTTGATCCTTGGCTCTGCCCTCATTCTCTTCCTCTTCTTGATCTCCAACGTCATCCTACAGACCACCATCCTATGCTGCTTAACTACACTTTCCCCTGCCACTACTTTGCAGTCTTCAATCTCCTTCAGATCGACTCTTCTGCATAGGATGTAATCTACCTGTGTGCATCTTCCTCCACTCTTGTACGTAACCCTATGTTCCTCCCTCTTCTTAAAATACGTATTCACCACAGCCATGTCCATCCTTTTGGCAAAATCCACTATCTTCTGACCTTCTTCATTCCTCTCCTTCACACCATACCTGCCCATCACCTCCTCGTCTCCTCTGTTCCCTTCACCAACATGCCCATTGAAATCCACTCCAATCACCACTTTCTGTCCCTTGGGTACACTGTTCATCACTTCATCCAACTCACTCCAAAAATCTTCTTTCTTACACATTGCACACCCAACCTGCGGTGCATATGCACTAACAACATTCATCATCACACCTCCAATTTCCAGCTTCATAATTGTTACTCTGCCTGACATTCTTTTCACCTTCAAAACACTCTTGACATACTGTTCATTCAGAATATCCCCTACCCCATTTCTCCTCCCATCCACACCGTGATAGATCAATTTGAATCCACCTCTGATCCACCTGGCCTTACTCCCCTTCCATTTAGTCTCTTGCACACACAATATATCAACCTTCCTTCACCATCATATCTGCTAACTCTCTCCCTTTACCAGTCATACTGCCAACATTCAAAGTTCCTATCCTCAGCTCCAGTTTCTTTACTTTCCTCCTCTCCTCCTGCCTCCGGACACGTCTCCCCCCTCTTCTTCTCCTTCTTCTTCTTCAGCCAACAGTAGCCCAATTTCTGCCAGCACCCTGTTGGCTAACAGCACTGGTGGCGGTCGTTGTTAACCCGGGACTCGACCGATCCAGTATGGAAATTTGTATTGTTGTCCGCATATTGATTTGGCAAAATTTTACACCGGATGCCATTCCTGACGTAACCCTCCCTTTTTATCCGGGCTTGGGACTGGCACAAAGAAACACACTGGTTTGTTCATCCCCTGTGGCTGGCTTTAGAATTGGTAACTGCACTTGCCTATTAATGCCGGCTATTGTAATGAACATCCTGTGCGATTAGGGAGCCCATACTGCACCTGAGCCCAGCATGCTATGGAGTAAGGCACCTCAGGAAGCTGTCATGCAAGGCAAGGCACTGGCCCGTAGAACAGAGAGAATGGCCTGTGACACTGTTTGTGCGTGTGTGAATGAAAATGTAACAGTACGGTACACTTAATGCTCTAACCCCCTCTCAAAGTATCTTGCGTCTTTCAGCTCAGCCTCCAACTAGAAAGTGCAGTGCGAGAAAAATGTTTTCAGCCATGAAGTTGATACTCGAGTCAAGGACTTTAAACCATTTACTGAAGCCCTTTTTTTCGGGCTCTTGTCTTGTGCCATGAAGTGGGTTCCCAGTTAGCCCGATTCTGGTTCTATTCTGGTATTATCTGCAGCTATCCATATCAATGATCTAGACCACATGTGGCCCAACCACAGCAACTTGGCCAAATCCAGAATAAGCACAGTGCAGTTATGGTATGTTACATTTAGTTCAGAACAGGCAGCTCCTGATCAGATCTCAATGGGACAAAAACCATGCTGGATATCTATACTGATATAGATTGGGTAATGTGTTGGGAACGAAAGGAAACCACATTGTTTGCTGTAAATGAAAATTATCAACCTACAGAGGCCTGAATTCAAAGACACCCCAAAAATCAAAGTGAAAAAATGATGCAGCAGGCGAGTCCATTTTGACGAAATTTCATTGCAGCAACTTAAAATTGTACTCAGTAGTTTGTATGGCCCCCACGTGCTTCTACAGTGCATCCGGAAAGTATTCACAGCGCATCACTTTTTCCACATTTTGTTATGTTATAGCTGTGAGCACTGAAGTCAGAAAACGACGAGATAAACACCAATTTAAAATTAAAAGCAATTTCTTTATTCTTGGTGAGTTAGAGAGATTGTGAGACTGCCCCCCCCCCCCCCCCCATGCCTCCGAAGAGACTGGAGCCCCCCCCTCCCCCAAGCTCAGTGCCACTGGCTGGTCAGAACAGACAGTCTTGCTTAAAAGAAAAAAAATCCTCTTTATATTACTTAGCTTATTCATTAGCCAAAGAGAGAACAGAAAAAAAACATAACAGTTCATTTTGAGGTCATACATAAATTAGGGTTACATCTTTAATTTATGACATTTAAGAGTACAGAAAAACAAAGCAGTACCAGGTGCCTACATTATCTAAAGACTGTGACCTCTCAGTACACACCCACAAACCCATTTTAAGTAGTTTTCTTAAAGTTCATTGCATTAGTTATAAAGAGATTACATTCTTATAACTTTAATATCTTCACTAGATTATATTTGTTTTATTAGATTAATAATCCTTATTTATTAATTAATAAATGACAATTTTGTCTTATATTTTTAAGCAAGAGTGAAGTAAACGATCACATTTATTTATAATATCACAGGGTGTTCTGTTAATATCAAGAGGTTAGCACTTTCACATAGAAGAATTAAATCAGTCTCGTATTCTGTGCATAAACATAATTCCTTTCCTACCTAAATGCAGATCAAATCATATAGAAGTATAAAATCATATAGTTCTCTGCAGCATGATTAATACAAAATACAGTCATTGGTATTTTGTGAGTTAAATACTTATAACCATTTGTGGTGGGCTAGCCCCTGCCTGGGGTCTGCTTCCTGCCTTGCACCCTGTGTTGGCTGGGATTGGCTCCAGCAGACCCCCGCAACCCTGTTGTTAGGATATAGCAGGTTGGATAATGGATGGATAGATGGATACTTATAATCATTACAGTTAATAATGTTTTTTCTGCTTTCTCACAGCCTTATTCCAAAATGGATTAAATTCATTTTTTTCCTCAGAATTCTACACACAACACCCCATAATGACAACGTGAAAAAAGTTTACTTGAGATTTTTGCAAACTTATTAAAAATAAAAAAATTGAGAAAGCACATGTACATAAGTATTCACAGCCTTTGCCATGAAGCTCAAAATTGAGCTCAGGTGCATCCTGTTTCCCCTGATCATCCTTGAGATGTTTCTGCAGCTTAATTGGAGTCCACCTGTGGTAAATTCAGTTGCTTGGACATGATTTGGAAAGGCACACACCTGTCTATAGAAGGTACCACAGTTGACAGTTCATGTCAGAGCACAAACCAAGCATGAACTCAAAGGAATTGTCTGTAGACCTCCGAGACAGGATTGTCTCAAGGCACAAATCTGGGGAAGGTTACAGAAAAATTTCTGCTGCTTTGAAGGTCCCAATGAGCACAGTGGCCTCCATCATCCGTAAGTGGAAGAAGTTCAGAATCACCAGGGGCCTCATGTATAAACGGTGCATACGCACAGAAATGTTGCGTACGAACATTTCCATGCTCAAATTGCGATGTATAAAACCTAAACTTGGCATAAAGCCACGCACATTTCTACAGTACCTCATACCCTGGCGTATGCAATTTCTCCGCTCGGTTTTGCAGACTGGCAGCACCCAGCGTCAAAGCAGTGCTACTGTTCCTGTGTGGTCTTTCTTAGATCCACATTCCTCACGCGGCTTTATAAATACACTGAAACTAACTGCATATTGTTTATTATTGTAATGCATCTGATTGTAATTAACCTGCAGCAATATAATGGTCCAGGAAATAGCCATAGTATTCCAAATACCATAACTGCTTTAGCGTTGTTACTCTCACTGCATCTTCTTCTTCTTTCAGCTGCTCCCGTTAAGGGTTGCCACAGCAGATCATCTTTTTCCATATTACTCTCACTGCACCACTCGGAGTATTTATATCACTGTATCTGAGTGGGGAATCACAGCAGCAGCTGATTGGAAAGAGAAATATCGGTATACAGCATGAAGCAGACACTGCCTGAGCCAAGGCAAAATGCTTTAGAGACTTCCCAGTACGGACTTCGCGGTTTAGAAAAAGTTTCATCCCAAGAACTATAAACGCACTCAATCAGTCCATCAAGTGGTCCTTGTAGAACTGTTTACTTATAAGTACAATTACCTCACTGTAAACTTGCACTACAGTTATAATATTGCACAACCTGCGCCACTTTATGAAGCGTGTATTTACATATGATGATGATATCATTTTTAAGATGAAATGCAGCAAAATATGTTGATTACATTATACAGATAAAAGTTTAACTTCATTTAAATAATCTGTATTGTTAATAGTTAAACATGTGAGGACACGGTGCCGCAGCGCTAGCTAGTTCAGGGATTGTTCCTGCATTGCGTTGTATTATTGCTGGTGCTGACGCGACACTGCAAGGATAGACAGATATAATAATTAAACATGTACTACGAAGATATTTCAGTGTTCCTTAAAAGTTTTGGAGAATCAGCGTTTTAAGCTTACAGATGACTTCATGTCTATATAGCTGATTGTGTGGCGATTGGGTTTTTGGAGAAAGAAAAGTAAGGACAGGAATTGGAGGTTAGTGCGTTTGAAAGAGACAGTACTGGTGTGATAAATTATTTCATCGAAGGTCGTGCATGGTGCCGCAAGCCTCTTGCATGAGACATGAACAAGCACTGTGCCACCGTGTTCCCATGTTTAATAACATGCTTTCATTCCTATCATCATGAAAAAGATATCACGTATACATCTCAGTATTTTAATTATTCAGAGAGCTGTAATATCACGAATGTAATGGATTATGTGTCCTGTCGGAGAAAGAGAAAGCCCGTTTAAGAAGCAGGTAGTGATTCACACACAGAGCACAAAGAAGATCAAATACAGAACAAAGCATTTAATGTGCTACTTTAGTTACAATGGGATTTGAGAAACTAGTAAATTAAACGATTTTAAGATGAAGTTTATGATGTTCTACTTTAATGGCAAAATAAACTACGTGATTAAAGTGGAAATTTCGAGATTAAAGTTGACATTTCGTGCTTTTTTCCCACTGTGTGCCTATTTTTTTTTTGTCTGTACCCTAATAAGCTTTCATATGACACTCAGACGGTGGGCTACAACTTGCCTTTTCACGGCGACTTTGATATGTGATTTCTTTTTCATTTCAGGCACTGTGCGACTTTGTGAACTTGAGCCTTTGAGTTTCTCCGACACTCTGTCACTCGATCAACTTCCTTTTGTTGATTATACCACTGTTTAAACCAACAAATAGTACGTTTTTCCTTTGCCTCCACTTGGTATTCGCTGAAATTCTTATATTTCCCCCCGTGCTTTTCCCATTGTCTTTTCACAGAAGGCTATTTATATTGATTTGCATATTCAGAGAGGCGTAATTCTGGGAGGAGTTGGGGCGGGACAGAAGGCGCCTGCACGTACGTTACTTTTCACGGTGATCGGGATTTATGTAGTGGAAGAATGTGAAAGTTTGCATACGTACAGATTCCTGCATCTGTGCGTACGCACATTCCCGCTTTTGTGCTTACGCCATGTTATAGTGTGAGTTCTACGCACGCCGTTATACATGAGGCCCCAGGACTCTTCCTAGAGCTGGCCGGCCATCTAAACTGAGTGATCGGGGGAGAAGGGCCTTAGTCAGGGAGGTGACCAAGAACCCAATGGTCACTCTGTCAGAGCTCCAGAGGTCCTCTGTGGAGATAGGAGAACCTTCCAGAAGGACAACCATCTCTGCAGCAATCCACCAATCAGGCCTGTATGGTAGAGTGGCCAGACGGAAGCCACTCCTTAGTACAAGACACATGGCAGCCCACCTGGAGTTTGCCAAAATGCACCTGAAGAACTCTCAGACCATGAGAAAGAAAATTCTCTGGTCTGATGAGACAAAGATTGAACTCTTTGGTGTGAATGCCAGGCGTCACATTTGGAGGAAACCAGGCACCACTCATCACCAGGCCAATACCATCCCTACAGTGAAGCATGGTGGTGGCAGCATCATGCTGTGGGGATGTTTTTCAGCGGCAGGGACTGGGAGACTAGTCAGGATAAAGGGAATGATGACTGCAGCAATGTACAGAGACGTCCTGGATGAAAACCTGCTCCAGAGCGCTCTTGACCTCAGACTGGGGTGACAGTTCATCTTTCAGCAGGACAACGACCCTAAGCACACAGCCAAGATATCAAAGGAGTGGCTTCAGGACAACTCTGTGAATGTCCTTGAGTGGCCCAGCCAGAACCCAGACTTGAATCCAATTGAACATCTCTGGAGAGATCTTAAAATGGCTGTGCACTGACACTTCCCATCCAACCTGATGGAGCTTGAGAGGTGCTGCAAAGAGGAATGGGCAAAACTGGCCAAGGATAGGTGTGCCAAGCTTGTGGCATCATATTCAAAAAGACTTGAGGCTGTAATTGCTGGCAAAGGTGCATCGACAAAGTATTGAGCAAAGGCTGTGAATACTTATGTACATGTGATTTCTCAGTTTTTTTTATTTTTAACAAATTTGCAAAAATCTCAAGTAAACTTTTTTCACGTTGTCATTATGGGGTGTTGTGTGTAGAACTCTGAGGAAAAAAATCAATTTAATCCATTATGGAATAAGGCTGTAACATAACAAAATGTGGAAAAAGTGATGCGCTGTATACATGCCTGGGGGATCTCCTCCCAGATCTGGACCAGAGCATCACTGAGCTCCTGGACAGTCTGAGGTGCAACCTGGTGGCGTCGGATGGACCGAAACATAATGTGCCAGAGGTGTTCTATTGGATTTAGGTCAGGCAAGCATGGTGGTCAGTCAATGGTATCAATTCCTTCATCCTCCATTAACTGCCTGTATACTCTCGCCACATGAGGCCAGGCACTGTCGTGCAGCAGGAGGAACCCAGGACCCACTGCACCAGCACAGGGTCTGACAATGGGTCCAAGGATTTCATCCCGATACCTAATGGCAGTCAAGGTGCTCTTGTCTAGCCTGTAGAGGTCTGTTCGTCCCTCCATGGATGTGCCAGTGGTGGACCTGCCAATTCTGGTATTCGATGGTAAATGCCAATCGAGCTCCACAGTGGCGGGCATTGAGCACAGGGCCCACTAGAGGATGTCAGGCCCTCAGGCCACCCTCATGAAGTCTGTCTCTGATTGTTTGGTCAGAGACATTCACACCAGTGGCCTGCTGGAGATCATTTTGTAGGGCTCTGGCCGTGCTTGTCGTGTTCCTTCTTGCCCAAAGGAGCAGATACCTGTCCTGCTGATGGGTTAAGGACCTTCTATGGCCCTGTCCATCTCTCCTAGAGTAACTGCCTGTCTCCTGGAATCCCCTCCATGCCCTTGAGATTGTGCTGGGAGACACAGCAAACCTGCTGGCAATGGCACATATTGATGTGCCATCCTGGAGAAGTTGGGCTACCTGTGCAACCTCTGTAGGGTCCAGGTATTGCCTCATGCTACCAGTAGTGACACCGACCGTAGCCAAATGCAAAACGAGTGAAAAAACAGTCAGAAAAGATAAGGAAGGAAAAATGTCAGTGGCCTTCACCTCCTAAACCATTCCTGTTTTGAGGGTTGACTCATTGTTGCCCCTCTAGTGCACCTGTTGTTAATTTCATGAACACCAAAGCAGCTGAAACTGATTAACAACCCCCTCTGCTACTTAACTGACCAGATCAATAGCCCAGAAGGTTCACTGACTTGATGCTATACTCTGATTCAAAAAGTGTGCCTTTAATTTTTTGAGCAGTGTATATATAATGTATATACTGTATTTATAGTACATATATAATTACCACAATGGACCTTTGAGAAACACAAACACAATGTCTGAAACAGGTAAGGGTGAGCTTGCTTTTAATGTTGAGTGGAAATGAAAAACCTCAGAAAATAATAAGCACATGAGAGTGCTAAAACAAAAGAAGAAAGTGGAGCTCTTGATGATCAAGTCAGGTGTGGTGGTCGAGTCGAACTGAATGCCTCTTTCCAGTGCCGGATGGTTTAGGACTGCTGGTTCCCAGAAAAGAAGGGGCTTGTCCTCCAATTGACTTTCCTCTGAACTTGAGATTGAAAGTACATTTGTGTTCGTAAAAGCACCCTCTCTCTTCCTGAGGTGGCTTTGCTTAATTGACCAGATCCCTGAAGATGTCACCTACTGACACATGCATGACAATATATGTACAGTATATGTTACGGATAGAGCCTGAAATTGGATAAACCTAGCATTACTCGGGTAAAGCTTGTGTTATCCTGTATCTATAAAATGTGTTATTAAGGCATTTAATGTATTACACTTGCTTGAAATGCAAGAAAGTGCCATGTAAATTAATATAGGTGAAATAAAATGTTTACTTCTGTTCTGTCATTGTGTTTCATTTTGTATCTTTTCAGAAAAAATGGAGGTCTGAAAGGGGGTAGACGCTTAGCTGTTTTTCCTGTCAGTGTGAAGACATCAAGACATGCAAATGCTACAAGAGCAACAGATAAAACCACCACTGCATTTTAACCTGTGAAAAGATAATGTAAATATGATCATCTGTTTGTTTATTCATATGCTAAAAAATGAAAAAAAAGTTTTGTAAATAGAATTTGTCAAAGTATAAACAAAAATGTTTTTTAAGGAAGGGGTCTCTGATTTACTTGTTTTTTCTACTAGAAAATAATTGCACTGTTCCTTAAGGTTTTTTAATCACAAAGAATCAACTCAGTCTAAGTTTACTACTGTATTTAAAATGAATGTTTATGTCACATTCTTCCTGCCAATGAATCAGAAATTAAATGCAACTGAAAGATCTTACAAAAAATGTGTATATTTGTATATGTGTGTTTATTAGATAACTTTAGTAATTTCCTTTGATTTTTATTTATCTGGATGTAGTCGCATCTTGTATAATTAAATGAATGCAAGGAGCAGTTATAGCATCAATCAATGAAAAATGTTTGTCTTACTCTGGACCGGCCCAAGAGGTAGAACCTCAAATATGCAATTGTCCATTTGATTGCTAAGGCTTCCCATTCCACCACCACATACCTGGTGTCCTGTTCCAACAGATGCTGGATGAGATACATGACAGAGTGGTCAACACTGTCGATGCTCTGGCTCAGTACAGCACCAAGAGCTGTGTCTGAAGCATCCGTCTGGAGAAAGAAAAGAGAAGTTAGGAGCTTTTAAGACTGGAGCTGATGTATAAGGGCCTGCTTTAAGGCACTAAAAGGCAGCTTCAGCCTTATCATTCCATACCACATTATTCAGTGCCCTGCTCTTGTACAAACTGGCAGTAGCAACTGGCTAAGTCGAGAAATGCTTGGACTTGCTGCTGGGGCCATTTTAATATGACATCAACTTTGGAGCACTGTGTCCCCATGGGGTATCCGTCAATAAGGGCGCGCACATAAAGGCGACCTTCAAAAGGGTGACGTCAATTGGGCGCAGCGAATAAAGGCAAACGCAACAAAATTATTACAGAAAATTTATTACATAAAGGCAATGACTGAATGTATAAAAAGGTGAAAGCAAGTTACACTTGAAGCTGTAGATTATGTGCAATGCCACGTAGATATTCGAGATGCGGTCTATTAGCATAATCAAGGTGTGACACCCCCATTGTAGTGGGAATCAAATCACCAGTCTACACTCTGGATGTCTAGTAAATGGGACCGAGCGTGACCAGGATGATAATGGATGACAGGGAGACACGGACATAAAAATGGTTGGGTTTTTAAAAATAAAGTGAAGTTTTATTTACAGGTGCACTTAACAAAAATAATGTCCTGCGGAATTTATATATTAACACACAGTTCAACACCGCAAAAGACACACAAAAACAGTAAATAAATGATGTTCAAAAATAGCGACTATATACAAAAATAAACAGTGCACCAAAACCCATAACCCAAATAAATACCTCCACCAAAAAGTATTCCAGAGATATTTTTACAAAAACAAATATTTACAAAAACAATGCACAAGCCGTCATGTCTGGTAAATCCGAACTGTCCTACCGAGTACCTTTCTCTTAGAGGCTCTAATCAAAAAAGCACCATGCTCTGGGGCAATTCCTTTTATAATCGGTGCCCTTGTACCGACCAATTAAACTGTCCATTGTCATCCCTCTACAACCGCGCGATGACGAGAACTCGTCGGCGAGAAGTGGCGTCTCTTGCCCTGCAAAAATGCTATATTAAATCGAGCAGCCGGCGCGCGCGCATAGCCTATGAGGAGCCAAACAGGCCAAAAATCATATATTTTTGTACGTAAAGTATTGGTTTACGCATGAACATTATTGGTTTATGGATGATTACTATCGGTTTGCGTGCATACTTAATTGGTTTGCGTGCGAACAATACTGGTTTCATTCATATGAACCATATTGGTTCGTGTCCGTATATTATCGGTTTGTGCGTGAACTATATCCGTTTGTATATGCATAGCACTGGTTTGCATATGAACTATATTGAATTGAACTTTATTACTGGTTCACGTGCGTTTGCTATCGGTTTGTGAGGGAATTGCATTGGTTTGCGTGCTTATGCAATCGGTTTGCGTATCAACTATATTGGTTTGTGTTCGTATACTACTGGTTTGCTTACATATAGCACTGGTTTTTCATATGCACTATACTGGTTTCACATGGGTAATATATCGGTTTCGCATATGAACGCTATTGGTTTTGTGTATGCACTACATTGAGTCCTTGTCAGTCTTCTACCGGTTTTATGTGTGCGTACTATGCCGGCTTTGTGAAAGTAACATGCTGGATTTATGTGTGCACTATATCGGTTTTGCGTATGAAACATACTGGTTTGCGAACGCACACTATTGCAATGTTGTGTATGAACTATATCGGTTCTGCGTGCGAACTATATCGGTTGTTCACGTGATCTTCAGTGGAAATGGGCGGGGCAAGAAACAGGAACTCAGGGGCCGGTAGTGTCATGGAGTGTGTAGAGAAGCTGACTGGAGACGGATCTGGGCTTACTTTAAACAGCGCCGTATTTTTTTCCACACGATAGGTTTGGGAAAGGACTTGGTGGTAATTATTACTATTTAATAGAATCAGCCATTGAGTGTGTAATGAACACGAAGCTGAAGTTAAGTACGTATTTGGTCGTCTTTTTATTCACTTCCAGCTACATGCTCGCTTGCAACCCGCGACTGTACTTTTTCACACAGCTTTTGCAAACTAGTTACTTATTCTAAAGGCAAAATATTCAACATTTACGACTGACGCCTTTATCCAGTATAACATTTAGTTACTACTGGTTACATTTCTGATGCCCAGCGATCCCACACCGTGCCGCCTAGACAGGTGAAGTGACATGCTCATGGTCACACAGTGTCACTATCAGGACTTGAACTGACAAATGTAGGGTTTAGAGGACAAATCCCTAACCACAACGCCCCACTGCTTGCACATCTGCAACGTGCATATTATTTGACATGATATGGTCGTGTCCATTCTTTGAAAAGCTAAATGTTCCATATTTAGGACCAGTATATGTGAGTTACATCATATTGGGCCACCTTACCTTTCACAGTTTTTTGACAAGGCATATGCGTTTTTTAAGATGCAGACGATTTTTGCCCTGCCAGGTACGAGTACCTGCGTATTTCCACTCCAATATCTGATAAATAGGATTTACTGTGCTATCATGGGCACTGTAAAGTGTTAAATCACGTTCAGCCACCTTAATTTTCACAGTTTTGTGACAAGACAGATTCCTTTGTTAAATTAAAGTTGTGTTTAACATTTTTGACCTGTGCAGAACCAAAATGTGGAATATTTATTTTTTCAAATAATTGATCAGTTTGTAATGATTCTGATTAATGTACATGCTGTAGAATATTTTGCCATGCTGTTAGAATAAGAAGCTGGTGTGCAAAAGCTGTATGAATAAGTAGCTGACTGCAAGCATATGCTGGATGTAGCTAGGATTAAATAAAAAGCCAGCAGAATGTGCACCTCACGTCAGCCCCGTGAATATTTCAGAATTACGGGAAAATACTGTTAAAAATAATAACCACCAAGCCCTTTCAGAAACAAACAGTGACATGCAAAAGTATTCAATCACTTTAAAAGACATCCTAATTTTCTGTATGACAAAAGATTTTTCCACGTTTATTTATTCATTCTTTTTAATGTGAACTCTTGTGCTGTAACAATACATTTCTAAATAAACCATTTTCTGTAGATATTTAACTGAAGAAGAAAAACTCCAAAGTTGATGTTTGCATTAAGTATTCAAGCCCAACACATTCATACTTTGTCAAGAACCCTTTTGCTGCCGTAACAGCCTTCGTTCTTTTGTAAGTAGGCCCCAGTTCTGCACATTGCTCAGGAGTGATTCTGCCCCTTTCTTCTTGGCAGGATTTCTAGAGACCCTCTATGTCGGTGAGATGGCACCTCTGAACAGCAGTTTTCAAACAGTGCCACAGATTCTCAACAGGGTTAAGCTTAGGGGGTCCACAATTTCAAGAGTTCTCCATAAAACAGGCTTCTATGGGAGGGTAGCATGAAAGAAGCCATTCCTTAAGAAGGTCCACATAAAACAACGTATGGCGTTTGCCACAAAGCATGAGAAGGACCCAGTTAAAATGTGGGAGAAGGTTTTATGGTCATATGAGACCAAAATAGAAGTTTTTGGACAGACGTAAGAGGTATGTGAAGTGTAACACTAACATTGCCCAGGCCTCAAGAAACAACATTCCTACAGTGGAATATGGTGGTGGCAGTCTCATGCTATGGGGATGTTTTTCATGTGCTGGGTCTGAGAATCTTGTCAGAGTTGAAGGGACAATGGATGGACACATATACTGCACAATTTTGCAAGAGAACTTGTTCCAGTCTGCTATGAAAGCTCAGGAGAAGATTCATCTTTCAACATGATAATGACCCTAAGCATTAGGCCAATGTGACACTGGGATAGCTCAAAAACAGAAAGGTGAATGTTTTGGAGTGGCCAAGTCAAAGCCAGCACCTTTACTCCAGCTAAAGATCATCGCAGACGTCTGAGAGTGACAGTTGGATTTCTAGTCGCCTCTCTCACCAGTTGATGTCTCACTCTGATGTTGAGTTTTGAGGGACAGCCTGTTCTAGTCAGAGTCTGTGTACTTTGATGAACCTTCCACTTTCTGGTGATGAATGCAACAGCGCGCAATGGGACATTCAAACTCTTTTGATATTTTTATAGCCATTCCCAGTCTTGTGCATTTTAAAAACTTTGTTTCTCACAACAGTAGAATGCTCCTTTGTTTTCATTGTTGCATGTGACTGTCCACCAAAGATTACGGCCCTTACAAAGGGGGCTGTTTATATCCAGAGAGACAGAAAGGACTCACAAGTAGCACCTCATCATGTTTAATTATGACTGTTAAACGACTGTCACCTTTGTAATTAATTTGTCATTGGTGTAATGATGGAGCTTCCAAAGCACAGAGGTTTAAATACCTATGCAAACATTAACTTTGGAGTTTTTCTTCTTCAGTTAAACGTCTACAGAAAATGGTTTATTTTGTCTTTGGAAATGTTTTGTCACAGCATAAGAAAAATACTGAATGAATAAATGTGTATAAATCTTTTGTCTTGCAGAAAATTATGACTTTCAATGGGATTGAATACTTTTGTATGCCACTTAATGTTTGTGAAAGGGCTTGGTGGTGATTAACGTTTAACATCTGAAATGATCACGGGACTTAAGTTAGGTACACATTCAGGTGGCTTTTTATTCACTCCTAGCTACACATATGCTTGAAGTCAGCAACTTATTCACAAACCAGCTTCTTCTTCAATGTTAAGTGCATGGCAAAATATTATACAGCGTGTACATTAATCTGCAAACTGATACATTATTTGAAAGAATAAATATCCCAGATTTAGCTCTTGAACGGGTTGAAAATGTTACACTCAACTTTAACAAAGGAATCTGTCCTGGACAAGATTATATCATGTCAAATAATATACACATTGCAGATGTGCAAGCATTGGGGCATTGTGGTAAGGGCTTTGTCCTCTAAATCCTACATTTCTCGGTTAAAGTCCTGATAGTGACACTGTGTGACCATGAGCATGTCACTTCACCTGAATAGGCGGCACGGTGCGGGATCGCTGGGCATAAGAAATGTAACCAGTAGTAACTAAATGTTATACTGGATAAAGGCGTTAGTCGTAAATGTTGAATATTTTGCCTTTAGAATAAGTAACTAGCTTGCAAAAGCTGTGTGAAAAAGTACAGTCGCGGGTTGCAAGCGAGCATGTAGCTGGAAGCGAATAAAAAGACGACCAAATACGTACTTAACTTCAGCTTTGTGTTCATTACACACTCAATGGCAGATTCTATTAAATAGTAATAATTACTACCAAGTCCTTTCCCAAACCTATTGTGTGGAAAAAAATACTGCACTGTTTAAAGTAAACCCAGATCTGTCTCCTAGCCACTTGTCTTTACACTCCATGACTCTACCGGCCCCTGAGTTCCTGTTTCTTGCCCCGCCCATTTTCACTGAAGATCACGTGAACAACCGATATAGTTCGTACGCAGAACCGATATAGTTCATACACAGAGTTGCAATAATGTTCGTTCGCAAACCAGTATGTTTCATACGAGAAACCGACATGGCACACACATACAACCAATAGAGTTCAAGCGCAAAACTGATATGTTACCCACATGAAACCAGTATAAGACGTGCATGAAACCAATATAGTGCATACACAAATCCATCTTTAGACCGGCACAGAACGCAAGCCAATATAGTTCATACGCAAACCGATAACATACAACCGAAAACCAATGCAGTTCACTCACAAACCAATAACAAACGTACTGGAACCACTGATATACACACGCGAATCAATATAGTTCATATGCAAACCAGTGCTATGCATATACAAACGGATATAGTTCACGCACAAACCGATAATATACGGACACGAACCAATATAGTTCGTATGAATGAAACCAGTATTATACGCACGTAAACCAATTAAGTATGCACGCAAACCGATAATAAATATTCATAAACCAATAGTGTTGATACGTAAACCAATAGATTACACACAGAAATATATGATTTATGGCCTGTTTGGCCCCTCATACATAGCTGTGCCGGCTTTTGAGACACAACTGCGCTTCTGCCTTAAGTTACCGTAAGCACTTTTAACTTTTTACGTCCTTCCCCTAAGCTACTGCCCAGACAACTTCACACATGGGATCCCCTTTCTAAACCGTGGTAAACTAATATTATGACGCTTCACCCTTTCTTTTACACTTTTAGAGTTATGGGGTCGCAGGAGGCACACACAAGAGTGGAAAACCGTTAATGCCATCCCGGCCGGTTAATGGCAAGGCTGTCTCTCCATACTGCACGAGACCTACCGCGACACTCTCCAAAAGACGCTAATAAGGTCAGTGAAGATGTCCATCTGCATTCTATACAAAAGGAAAAGGCAAGTTTCCTTTCTTTATACTTTGATTTTTTCCCCAAACAAATGCCTCTCAACACTGCAGAGGACACTTGACAAATTTTATTTACTTATAGGTAATGCCAGTAAGGCACATTACCACACAAGGACAATTAATTTAATTCGCTCCGAAGGTCATCCTTTTGAAGCTCGCCTTTATTTATGTGCGCTTTTATTCTCCGCGCCCAATTGAGGTCGCCCTTTTGAAGGTCGCCTTTTTGTGCGCGCCCTTATTGAATAGAACCTCCTCATGGTGCCCAGGCCCACCAGGTAGCCTAAATATTTGGCTTTGTTCAATCCAAAGAAACAGGTATTCCTCCCATTTGTTGGAATAAATAACCACATCATCCAAGTAGGCAGCAGTAGATGAGTTAGGCGGTCAGAGCACTTTATCCACCAACTGTTGGAAGGTTGCTGATGTCCACTGTAACCCAAATGGAAGCATACAATACTGCCAGTGACTTCAGTTTCATTGTTCCTTTGTAGTACTAGGGTGTTGTACCGTGTTAGCCATTATGAATGTAGAGAGAGGCCAAGCAAAATGACACTTTTTATTGGCTAACTAAAAAGATTACAATATGCAAGCTTTCGAGGCAACTCAGGCCCCTTCTTCAGGCAAGATGTAATACAGAGACTGAAGTTCAATATGTTTATATACACACTCTAGGACAAGAAAGGTTGTTCCTTTGTAAAAGTGACAATGACAATAAAGATTTATCTTATCTTATCTTGCTAAACGCAGTCTTAGCCTTTGCGGAGTCTGTTAAAGGAACCTGCCAGTGCCCTTTCGTCAAATCAAGTGTGGTCAAATATTTAGCCTGTCTGAGCCTCTTGAGGAGGTCATCCACTCAGGGCATCAGATAGGCATCAAATTAGGAGACTTGATTAAGTCGATGGAAGTCATTGCAAAACCTCCAACTCCCATCAGGCTTAGCGACGAAGAGAATAGGGCTGGACCAGGGACTATGACTTTACACATTTACTCCTAGTTCCAGCATGCTCTTGATCTCAAGTTCCACTTCTGCTCTTTTTGCCTCGGGAAGGTGACACGGGCATTCTCAAACTATAACCCCGGGTTCTGTCACAATATCATGCAATCAGAGAGGTCCTTGCAGGCTTTTCACTCACTACCTCCAGGACAGACAGGATAATGGCCTCCAGCTCCTGTCTTTGTTTGGGACTCAAATCTAAACTGAAGTTAAGGTCCTTGTGGTGAGCAAAGAGTGAGCAGGGCTGTCCAGAGGAGGGATCAGGTTCCCTGTGCTTCCACGGTTTCAACAGGTTCACATGATAATAATTCATTACATTTAAGCGCTATCCACACAGGGAGGAACTGAACCCACAATCTTCCACAGTCTCCTTACTGCAAAGCAGCAGCACTACCACTGCGCCACCTGTGAGGACATGCTCACTTGGTTGACGATTGGGCTGTTTCACCAAATACTCGATGAGCCCTTTTCCTCTTCTTAACTTCATAAGGGCCTTGCCAATGGGCCAGCAATTTGGAATGTGAGGTAGGGACAAGGACTGAGACATGATCCCCTGGGCAGAACTCCCACAGAGACGTGCCCCGATCATAATACTGGTTCTGTGCTGCTTGTGCCTCTTCCATTTGACTTTTTAGAATGAGACAGATCTTTCTGAATCTATCGCATAATTGTGCATTGGCCATTGACAAGACCTGCTGCATGTTTTGCAAATTTAAGGGAACTGTCATTCCATTGTTAGAAGCCAGTGTTTCTCTGAACAGATAATGTAGCTGGGAGAGAGGGTCAGGACTGACCTCAAGGGGTGTGGTTTCATCCCATCACACTGAGTGGCTACATCTTTTCTCTCCGTCGGCTGTTTACACAGCGTTGAGGCAGCCTGGGATGTGTTTTCTCTGTCCATTAGTAGGCCCAAAATTGGTTTAGCAGTCGATAATGTGAAATCGCTTTTACTTTAAGACCAGTCCCGTCCCACAATCACCAGGAATGGTGGGTTTGGAAGGACTGCTATGGTTAAACATTTTAGTGATCCTTCATAATTAATGAAACACGAGGCAGACCTATATTAGCCGGTTTCTCTGTTAGACTGGTCTTAACTTTTAGTCACTGTCGCAGTAACATATATCAGCAAGCCACAATGACGATGTTGCTGCTGAAATCAAACAAAGCTGTGGTTTTATGCCCATTAACAATTATCACTCCTATATATGGAACTGTCAGAGGATTCGTAAGTGCACAACACCCTTCCTCCCACATCCACTTACATTCCCCTTTGTCATCAAGCAGATATCGTTCCCGCGAATCTGGGGAGTTCGGTGCTTGCTCCAAGCAGTGACAGTTGGGCCTGTAATATGGGACATGTTCCATCCAGGTTTGACTAAGGGACGGTTCTGCCCTCCCAGACTGCAAAGCCACCCTAAGCACTTCAATGATCGCAATTAGGTCAATCATATTATTAAATAGTTTTCCCTAGACCTGCTGGGTGATATGCTTTGGGAGGCCATTTAACAAAAAATAGCAGGTGATTTGCTCTACTATTTGGAGGACAATGTTTTCATCTGGTGCAGCAAGGTGGCACAGTAGGTAGCACTGCGGAGTTTGCATGTTCTCCCCGTGTCTGCATGGGTTTCTTCCGGGTGCTCTGGTTACCTAACACAGTCCAAAGACATACAGGTTAGGTGTATTGGTGATCCTAAATTGTCCCTAGTGTGTGCTTGGTGTGTGGGTGTGTGTGTATGTGCCCTGTGCTGGGCTGGCACCCTGCCCAGGATTTGTTTCCTGCCTTGCGCCCTGTGTTTGCTAGGATTGGCTCCAGCAGACCCCCGTGACCCTGTGTTAGGATATAGCGGGTTGGATAATGGATGGATTTTTTCATCTGGCCTTAGCCCATACAGAGAATGCCTGTGAGTGGGTTGGCTTCTCTGGGTTAAATCTCCACTGCCATAACTTGATCTGCTGGTCTGGGGCTCCCCCACGTTTAGCAAAGGTCTCTGCCTTTGAGGGGAGGGCAACCCTCTCCAAGAGAGTATAATAAACCCTTTGAGCCTCCCACATCTGGACCAGCCCAATCCTGTTACCCATCCTACACATTCCCCGTGGTATCTATTTTGCCTGGTTATGTGTACTGGGGACGGAGCTTGCACCTGGTCTTTCCAAATCCCGTGGCATGTCTCACACTCAGAAAGTCGGGTATGGTACTTTCCCACCTGGATGTTAGCAGATGTTGGATCCTCTGGGAATTGCTTCCAGTCCTGCTCCTGGTACATAATGGACATATCCATCCTGCCAACTATGTTAGCTGTCAAAAGAACAAATAAATGCCACAAAAATGTTTGGGGTAGCCGGCCCGTAGAATGTGACTTGAGTTCAAAAATGCAAAAGATTCAAGCAGATGTGGTCACACTGAGTTCAAAACAGAACTGATTTGCAGGAAACATGGTCAGGCAGCGGAAGTGAGGTCAGCAGGGTCAGAACTGGAAATGAGGTCATCTTGGCCAGGTGGAATTCCCTGTGACTGGTCTGCAGCAAAAAGAGAAAAAGGGTTAGTGCATTCCTCCAGCCCCTGGTCTGGCATGGAATTACCCTCATTTGAGCCATTTAGCTGCTGCCCACGTGCCAAATTTCTGCCATGTGCAGACTGAGGTTGGGGACATCGAGTCCAAGTGGGCCCTGTTTAAGGCCTCAGTTGTAGAAGAGACTGCTAAAACTGTTGTCTTATGGTGGTTGGGGCAGTTCATGGCAGCAACCATAGCACCTAAAGGTGGATACTAAAGGTGAGGGAAGCTGTCAGACTGAAGAAGGCATTCTTCAGGGAAATACTCTCCGTGGGATCCCCTGGCACAGTTGTGAGGTACCAACAAGGTAAGAGGACTCCTGCAAAAAAATAAACCTGCTGAAAGACTATCTGTTGGCCTTGAGACTGTTCTTGCAAAGTGTTTAACACCTCAGGAGGGGAAGGCATGTCCTTGTCCAGACTGTGATGAGCAGATTAAAAGAGTTTTGGACCTTCTCAACCCTGTGGACATGTTACTGGAATTTTTATGGCTTATTCAAGCATTCTTGTGGGTTACTTGCTGACTGTTCATAAAAGCAAATAACCTTTTTTTATTTTATAGGTAAATTGAATATTGACCTTACAATTATCTGTAGAGAAGGGTGAGGTCTAGTATTGATTTCTGTGTAAGCCTTGATTGTGAAACATCACTGATTTTAAGTTTTGATTGAATTGAATATAACACCGGCAACAGCAGCTCCTCTAGCAAAGATATCCAGAAAAGTGGTGTGGTTGAGGGGAGAAGAGTTGGGGAATCAGAAAGCATTTTGGGGTGCCAACACAGCCCTCCCCGTTTAGTACTAGATATTTTATAAACAAAAATAATGCACAATTGCGTGAAAACAACAGAACTGCTGCCACATAGTGAAGTGGCCACAATCATCAGGCTTCTGCCAGCAATATAAAGTCTGAATAAGGAGGTTCTGTCTTCAGATCGTCTCCCTTCATTCAGGTTGTTGTCCATTTTAAAGCCCTGGGCCTGGAATGGACAGGTTAATTACCCTCACCATTTGTTTTCTGTGGAAGAAGAACCATTCTTCCACAGAACTGTTCCACTTAACTCTTCCACTTAACTGTTGAGTTAAATACACATCTGCCTTTATGTGTAACCTGTAGCAGTGTAAGACTCAAACATATCCTGCATGGACCAGCACAATTTTTCTCTAGCATTGCTTCAGGATTGGGGGTGCATTGTTCCTCCAACTTTAAGATATGGGAAGCAATTCATCCAATTCCTCCTCTCCACACACAGTGTCTATAATAAATGTGCAAATCATGAGTCAATAGCTCCCAGTGTGTAAACTGTGATGCTACCATGTCCAGAGTGCCCCATGTTTGATGATTTTATTTTTAAGGTCACAGAAGCTTTTGTTCAATGCTTCTTTACAGATTCTAACTTGAGGTGAATGAAACACACTGCCTCATAGATCCGGTGTCTGAATCCAGTGTCCAGTCATTGTCTGTATGGAGTTTGTACACTCTGTGTCTTCACTAGTTTCCTCCCATATCCCCAAAGATGTATAGGTATAACAAATTTGCGATTTCAAACTGCCCCTGCGATGGACTATCACTACCTTGTGCCCAGTTCTGCAGTGATCAGTTTCGGTCCCCAGTGACTATAAATTGTATTAAGTGGATTTACAAATGTTATGTTGGACTACACAGTGGTTCATCTGTTAACCAAAAAAATGCTTAATCCAATTCATGGGTGCGCTGCTGGCTAACAGCTTCTTACCAAAGCACTGGGAGTAATGCAGGAGTCAAGTATTACTCCCAGTGCTTTGGTAATAATAAGCTGTTAGCCAGCAGCCAAGTAAAAATACCAGCTGAGTATGAAACCTTCAGTGCACTGGATGAGATACTCTCTGAATAGGAGCAGAAGTAATCATATTAACAGAAGTTTTAGTTGGTTAAGACTTTTGAAAATTTAAATTTAGGGAGGCAAGACCACCTGCCAGACCTTTCCCAGGAAAAGCTGTAGGATGGACCGCCACAACTTAATGAGCTCCATTCTGCAGGTATTATGCACACAGATCAGGAGCTCAGCTCGAACCACGTAAAGCCACAACTGTAGGGAGATGACCAGAAATAAGAATCCGTGCTGTCAGAGTCGTAGAACTGTTTCGACTACAGGGCCATCCCCCGTGGACACAATGCAACAGTGAGATATGTAAATGACTGGCATCCTATCCGGGACGGTTCAAACAGTGCGTAGTGTAATGCTGTCGAAAAGGTATCGATCCTATGATGTAAGAAAAGTCTTCGGAAAATTAATGAATCGAATACTTAATGTCAGTGAATACATTTACTGACGTACATACATACATGGCCGGCATACGATAAATGTGTACGTGCAATTATCTTGCTAAGGTTTGGGAACTAGCCGACAAGCCTGAGGCTGACGAGGGGCTACATGACAAGTCAGCTCCACTCCCACATCTAGAGATGAAACGAAACTGAAAACAAACTACACCTTCTCTACTGTATTTAGTCAAAACGAAACATTGAGACAGTGTAGCTGAAGATCACGAACGACTGGAACGGCGTTAGCTTCGCGGAAGGCACACGAGCAATAGCCTAGTTCACGTTATCAGGTATTGCATTTTTTATCTGCTCGTTTATTCATTTATCAGTTACCTACAAAAATGAAAAGAATAGCTTGATAAGTTTTTACGAGCTCCGCTGAAGACTTCAATAATATTTAAAGTATATCTGTAATACGTAGGGATACATTCGTTTTTGATTGAGAATTGGTACAATAAATCCGAAAGCAAAGAACAGATGATTAGTGTTTTTCCAGATGTGCGATGGCTGACTAACGCTTTCTTTTAGTAGAGTCAGGATTGTCACATGTGCAGAGTACAGTCAGATTCTAAGTTGCATGTGCTAAGCAACAGGAGAGAAGTTTAATAAAAGAATAAAGTATGTGGAATTAATTTTAACCGTACAGACTGAAAGTATGTGGGTCCTTTTCTCTATGTATACCCTACTGAAATGAAGTAGAGTCTGTACTGAAGATTTTGAATGTATGATTAATCGATGCAGAACTAAAATGAGAAAGAAACTGAAATTATTGGTTAGTGCACAAAAAAAAAAAAAAAACATAACTTGATGAGTCTTTGCCAACAATGGTTTCTGTTTCACTTTACTTCCCAGATCCAGGGCTGTCTCAATGTAAGGGCACCATGGGCACAGGAGCATAGGGGTCAAAGCTATTTCTGATGCTATGTATGCTTCTGTTTTGCTATCAAAACAGGGTCCCCATTGTCTGGGGCCTATAATACTGTTAAGACAGCCATGCCTAGAACTTGACCAAAACAAAACTAAGATAAATCAAGAAAGGACCATTCTCCATTTAGAATACTGTGCATTTTATATAGACTATGGCAAAGTTAACAGATTGCACATGCAGTGTCCTTAGAGTATTTAATGAGCCATTTCTAGATAACAGTTTAGAATTAATGAGCTAAAGCTAGAATTTTGGGGCTTTGAGTGTTCCAGTTTTAGCTAATTTATTCATCTAGTTTAATAAAGACATCACAAATGTACATATAGCTTAAATATTTAAATTTAAAAAGACATTTTTTTACACAGATAACAAAGGTGATTGAATCATCGATGTCATCATGGAGGATGATTCAGAGTTGGGTGATAACCTCTCTGCAGATGTGAAAAATGTAAAGCAATTCAAAGACCAAATGAGACCTTCTGAAGACAAGAATGAAAACCGTAGGTCTATGGTAGGTAGATTTTCCAACTGTCAGTGCCTGCATGTTTTTTTTGTATAGTGTCCTTAGCAGTAGATACCATTTCAAAACACTCTGCACACAGCACAACTGGATTTTCAAAGGATTAATTGTGTGTGTGTATATACTGTATATATACTAGTCATTTAGCCCATTACAATAATGGGCGCGAGAACAGTAGTGCATAAACATTAGTAGGAACAGTCTATATTAAATGGCAAGGGACTTTGACCTCTTTCTTTTTGTTGGTCGTATTTTTCTTTCTTTCAGCCTTTCTTTTGTTGATGTTTACTTGCTGAGCTGACCGTTCTTCGTGGGCCGCCGCCGTGTATTGTGTGTCTTTCATTTTCTGTGACAGTAATACTGTCTTGTACGTCCGCTGGCTTGTATGTCCGTAATATACCTTTAATTTTCTCTGGCGGTAACACATGCATGCGTGTCGGTAATATGCCTTTAATCTCCTCTGACAGTAATACTTGCTTGTATGTGGCTGTAATATGCGTCACTGTATTGTGTACCTTTAATTTCCTCTCACAGTAATACTGGTTTGTATTTCCGTAAAATGCCTGTAACTTTCTCTGACAGTAATATCGCGCATCG
Source organism: Erpetoichthys calabaricus (assembly GCF_900747795.2). Lineage (NCBI taxonomy): Eukaryota > Metazoa > Chordata > Cladistia > Polypteriformes > Polypteridae > Erpetoichthys > Erpetoichthys calabaricus. The sequence continues at coordinate 35,597,251 of NC_041407.2, forward strand.
CACCGTGCCCCGCGCATGCACACTTCACCAGAAGACACACACACATGGACACCTGGACGCACATAGGGATTTTATTAAAGAGGATATATATATATATATATATATACTGATATACAAGGGGCACTTCCATTTTTTAAATGGTAGACTCATCACTTTCTAGAGATTGTCTCAATACCCTAACCAATTTTGATACTTTCAATAATTTGTATTTTTTCTACAAAAGTCTAATTTTAATAAATTTGAAATCTTATTAACCATGGTATTACCCATGCATTGCATATTAACATTACATTTCCAGCAACTAGGGTAACTTTGTGCATATTTTTCCAGTACAAATCTGTAATTTTTCCTCTTGCCATCTTAGCAGTGTCTTAAACTTTAGGTCTTTCAGACAGAAAATTAAAAGAGAAAAAGTTGTTTCTCAACTATTGGAAAACGGGCTGGCACCAGTCGGTCGTGGTTTGCTGTCGTTACATATGTGAGCAGACTGCCTAAGCAATTGACAGCAGTGCACAATATTTTTTCCCTTTTTGTATTTGTGCATGTTTGATGAAGATTTACCCAACCCCTGCTATTGCAATCACTCTTGTTTAACTCTAGGAGGATATTCAGGCACCCCAGATTTTCCATACTGACTCATTTCTCCTGAGGTCTTATTTTTTCAGCTGAGGTCTTTAAGAATACTGCTTGCCTTTCTTAGTTCAATCTGTTATATCTGTGTTTGGAGAATAAGAGCTTATATGCCACTAATATTCTGAACTTCTTTCATCATCTTCTGTTGTACTTTTGTGGTCCTTGGCTGAGGAATTGCTTTTCTGGGATGTCATGTAACCATTGAACATGGACTTCACTGTGTGCCTATGTATTAACTGTAGTTGGACACATCTGGGCTTTCCTTCGATACTGTAGGGATTAAAGGTGTTGATGAGCCTTCTTGACATTGACCTAAATTAAGGAGGCAAATTTTCTTCAGATTTTGTAATTAATAGTTGTGCTTATGATTGTTCGCTTGATAACCATTAATCATTAAAAAGTGAAACCTTGCTTAATAACAAAAAAAAAATACAGGGGTAAATTTAATGGAGAACAGTGCCAGATATTAAAAGCATCTGCTGAAGAAAAGAAATATCCAGTTAAAGCGAAGACAGGTGCATCATAAAGCTAGGCATGTTATTCAGCTCGGTGAACCTGTACAAGTAAACCAGACACCTCAATTTTTAATCACACGGTTTTACTGCACAATTTTGTTTTGTTGGCTATCCAGTTCATGCATCCCTCTAAGGAGAATTTTGCACATACACTAAGAATAACATTGACAATTTCATAGTTATTACAATGACAAATGTAGTAGCTCATTGAACTATTATCTCTGGTCATAATTATTGTGCTAGTTGAAATTGTCTATTTTTTCATTAGAAACAGCCTGATGGCAAGGGAAGAGAAAAACGAAAGCTTTGGATAAAAAGACTGTAGAAAATGAAATAGCTGCCCAGCCTCTCTTGGGCTTTCTGTAAAATGCTGCATTATCCAAATTATTATCATGGCATCATGGAATTCTATGTACCACTAAGCAGATGATGCAATGACTTTAGTGCTGTAAAAGTTAAAGTGTTGTTAGCACATGCAATTAATTTCCAAAAATGTAACATTATTTTTCCTTAATTGCATTATTCGACCCCCTTTTCTGTCTAAGCTAAAGGTTTTCAGGTTGCTGTTGCTTTGGCCCTAGCGAGGCTGACAATAAGAAAATTAATTCTGATTTTAAAGATTGTCTTCAAATTGCCTTTTTTTCTAAATAAACATATAGGTAACTGAAAATGTTCTTCATTTGTTACATAAAAGCAATCATATACAGTATCATTGTAGGTATGCACGAGCACAGCAGTCCTCAAGCTGTGTGCTACACAAACAGCTATCTGGTGGTACATGAGAAAAAAAAGAAAGACAAAAGGGGGATAAAAAGTGGGACTTAAAAGGACCTTTGGTTACAAATTGGCTGAACCAGAGTCCTCTTGGTCAGCCTTGCTTCAGTTCCATTGCTAAGTCTCATGATACTCCAGTTTTAAGCCTCCACTCCTAGTCCTTTTCTCTTCTATCATGTATATCACTTGCACCAAATCAAAATCTTTCATTGCTCACGTTGGCTCTGAGGGAATACCTCCTTCTCACTTCCACACCTCATTCAGCCCATCCATGCCAAGATAGAGAGTATGGGAATCACTTGCTAAGACCGACATATTTTTGGGAAGGAGAGAGCCCCAGTTGAGTGCTCATTTTCTTACCCTCCCATCCCACACAAGCAGGCTGCACAGTTTGTGTTTCCCTCTCTCTGTGTCTCTGTTTCTGTCTTTCTCTTAGGAAATGTCCTGTAAGGTTAAACGATTGTTAGTTTTGGTGAACTTGCTTTTTTGTACCATTTTTGGAACAATTTTAGAAACTGGCAGACTAAGGCAGACAAATATACAATGAAGAATGAAATTTCAACAATTATTAACAATAAAATATGTATACAGTAATCCCTCGCTATATCGCGCTTCGCCTTCACTCTATCGCAGATTTTATATGTAAGCATATTTAAATATATATCGCGGATTTTTTGCTGGTTCGCGTATTTCTGCGGACAATGGGTCTTTTAATTTCTGGTACATGCTTCCTCAGTTGGTTTGCCCAGTTGATTTCATACAAGGGACGCTATTGGCAGATGGCTGAGAAGCTACCCAACTTACTTTTCTCTCTCTCTCTCTTGCGCTGACTTTCTCTGATCCTGACGTAGGGGGTGTGAGCAAGAGGGCTGTTCGCACACCTAGACGATACGGACGCTCGTCTAAAAATGCTGAAAGATTATTTTCACGTTGCTACCTTCTGTGCAGCTGCTTAGTGAAGCGACATGCTGCACGGTGCTTCGCATACTTAAAAGCTCGAAGGTCACGTATTGATTTTTGACTGTTTGTTTTTCTCTCTCTCTCTGTCTCTCTCTCTCCTCCTGACGGAGGGGGTGTGAGCTGCCGCCTTCAACAGCTTTGTACCGGCGGTGCTTCGCACACTTAAAAGCCAAACAGCCCTATTGATTTGTTTGCTTTTCTCTGTCTTTCTGACATTCTCTGATCCTGATCCGCACTCCTTTGAAGAGGAAGATATGTTTGCATTCTTTTAATTGTGAGACGGAACTGTCATCTCTGTCTTGTCATGGAGCACAGTTTAAACTTTTGAAAAAGAGACAAATGTTTGTTTGCAGTGTTTGAATAACGTTCCTGTCTCTCTACAACCTCCTGTGTTTCTGTGCAAATCTGTGACCCAAGCATGACAATATAAAAATAACCATATAAACATATGGTTTCTACTTCACGGATTTTCACCTTTCGCGGGGGGTTCTGGAACGCAACCCCCGCGATGGAGGAGGGATTACTGTACCAACATTTAATTTTATTATTGTTAATATTAATATTGTTGCTAGTGTTGGTTAATTTTCATCCTTCCTTTAAATATAAATACAGGAAAAAGCTAAACTGTGCTTAAAGTTATCAAAATTGGAACCCAACATTGACAGTAATAGCTCTATAAAACATAAAGACAACCAAAGTCATGTGTAACCTATTATCTATCTACTTCTTTTTATCTGGATTCATATTTAACTATATACATTTCCTAAACTAAAAATATAGAAATTTAGGGAAATGTTTACTCCTTAATCAAGCCATGCAACTGTTCCTATTAATAATTAATTAATTAATTAATTAATAAAGCATTTGATGCCCAGAAGAAAAACTGAAAGACATACACAAACCCAAAAAAACCAAAACTTTCTGCAATCACTTGTTAAAATCCCCAAATGCAATATTAGGGGGTGGTAGAAATCTTACTTTTAGTTGTATCCAGTACAGGTTTCAAGTGTTAGCAATTTATGACTGAAAGAAAATGGTGGAACTTTCAATTCCTGGAGGTGCTATGTCAAGTAAAAAGGTTGAAAACCCCTGGCCTAGATGTGCCATGTGACATTTAATCATATATGTGTCAATAGTCTACTGTAGTTAAGCATTTGCTTTGATTAACATGCCTGCTATTATATAAAATCATGCAGTGTGACTACTGTTGGTAGTAACTGAGATCCCAAATCACGTTCTTCTGTGCAGGATTGGTTTTATATTAGTGGTGGCCTTCACCAGATGGCAAAATATTTTGTGTAGCCTTTTCTTAAAGTTTGGGAACACCTGATTTAAGCTATTCCATTAGCAATGGCTGAGAAAGACATTTATGATTGTTGCTTTATATTTAAAATTGTCCCAGATGGTTTAAAAGACAAAATTGTTGATACTCGTAAAGGTAGTGTGGTCAAGTTTACATATCACAGAAGTACAACTTTGACTTATCATTTAGGAACAAAACATGTACAGGTATAATGCTGCTACTAAAAACTGTAACATTAAAGAGCAAAAGCTACAGCAGACTGGAATCCGTGATTATACAAATTGAAGTGCATCCATAAATTAAATCAAGAGTATTAAGTCAGTATGAAAATGTGTAGGATGGCAATTGTAGTTGAATGTGGTGTTACATGCCCAGATACTTGCCCTTTTGTTAAATTTCTAGCTCTTTTGAATGAGCCTTAGCTTCTCTATGTTGTTCTTTGGCAATCCTGTTAAAACTGCATTAAAATTAATATAGTCTGCTAAAAACAAGCATGTATCAGCCTCTCATAGTCTGATAGGATAGAAAATGTGCAATGTCTTTATAACTTTTATTGATACTAGATTTAATGTTGAGTCAAAGTGACTCTTAAATTCTTTACTTTTTGCTTTACTTGTACATAACTTTTTTTTCATTTGATGGTGGTTTTTCTGCATTATAGCTAAAAGTTAAGATTTCTGTGCATTCATTCTGCAATCAATGTTCACTTGAAGGGCTTAGTTGTTGACAGTAAAACTTTTTGTCATGATCAAAATTTTTCAATTATATTGTTATGTTAGCAGTACAGTACATAATATTTTTCTTTTTGAGATCAATTTTTTGTTTGATTTCAAAAAGATAAAGGAGATAACAAAGAAAAACATTTGTACATATAAAATTGAACCCCCCCCCCCCACCATAGTTATAGAAAGGAAAACAGAGTAAAATATAAATTAATTAAACACGCTGGTCCCTGAAAAAACCCATAGGCCCACACATCTGGCTGTGCAAGAGAAAACTAAAATGTACTTAAGTTGGATCATAGGCTCCCTGACCTAATCATGAAAATAGTGTCTTCCAACTTGCCAATGGTTTGAGCCAGTACACTGATCTGTGTGGCTGACAGTTCTAACATCACAAGGCTGTAAAAAAAGTCCCGACAGACAAAATAACAAGGTCAAGGTACTTCCATTGGCAAGCTGTAAGAATTTTTGCTAATATTGTAACTATTGAAATAATGCACTGGTGATGGACAGAGAGACGAAAAACAGTAGACAAATCTAAAAGGAGTAGTAGAATAATAGGAGAGCAAGATATACAGTAGAGACAGATAAAATTGAGGAGAGCATGAAAGCAGTTGAGGCCCAAAGAACTGCAACAGTGGGACATTCACAGAACATATGGAGAAAAGTGCCTGGTGCACAAAGTGACAAAGTGGGTTAGGAGATAAACCCATCACTAAACACTTTCTAGGATAGTGATAAACTCTATGAATAAATTTATTAGTATTTCAGGAGGAATTTTTTTTTGTTTTTAAAAATTGTTTTCTAAGACAATGGAGTTGACAGGGATACAGTAGGTCAGTGATCCATTACTGAGTGACTGGGATAGGTGTAATTGTATTGTATTCCTAAGGTAGCAATGATAGATTGGCCTGCTAGCTCTGTGAAGAGGATTACTTGTGTTCTGTTTCGTGTATTGTATTTACCCCATTTTTTGACACCCATTACCTGCAAAACCTACCTGGAAAAGGAGTCTCTCTTTCATTTCTTTAATTTTTTTTCCCTGCAAGGGTTTTTTTTGGAGGAGTTTTTTCTTGTCCTAGGGAGTCAAGGCTGGGAGGCTTTCAGTAAAACAGAGCCCATTGTTGTACTGCTTGTGTGATTTTGGGCTATACTAAAAAAAAAAAGAAAAAATAATCGTTGTTATTGTAATTATGGAATCATGAAAGTAGACATATAAAGAAGAAATAAGTTTAGTGGAGATCAAAGGAAAAGAAAAATTCAAATAATGCATGCTTCAGAACAGGGCAGAAAAATGTATTCCACACTTCTGTAAATACAAAAAGAAAGCGGAAGAAGGGATTGTATGTTGGCCTTTAATAAACTGGAATGAGGTGTGCCCGGTTTTTTCTAACAAATCTCAGAGTGTGCTGATACCTTGTGAAGCACAACTTGGATAGGAGATGTTGGTTGCCTACCAATGTTGAGAGAGCTATTGTGAACTACTGATGTAAGGGAGTGCCAACATGGAAAAAAAAAAAAACTGCTTTTCTACCTTTTGCTAAACACGCAAAATGTAACTTATAATAGGACTATATTCATCTAATGCCTTTTTGTTTTTAACCTGATAAATGTTAGCTGCTGCAAAGAGTGAGGAGAGACAAGGTTCTTAAGCCAGGGCAGAGGTGAAAATGCCGGGTTTGCTTACTATGCATAAGCAGATCAAATGGAGAACATATGCACAATGGAACAGTTCAAAATCTGGAAGAGAAATGCCTCCACCCAATCTGGCTCAAATCAAAATGGAGTCTTTGATGGCAGGTCTTTTAGCACTCCATAGAAAAAAAAACTTATGGCTGACCTGACCTGAATACGAAAAGGACAAAGGAGGGGGAAGGGGGATCTTTGAACTAACAATATTTAAATGAGGGACAACATTCATTTAAATGATTACCAAAAAAAGACTGAAAAGGAAGGAGAGAGGTTATTCCAAGACATCTTTGACTGTTTAACCTCATGAAACAAGGTGTGAAAATTTGACAGCACAATTTCAGTAATGGACAGTGTTGTGCAACTTCACAACTCACAAGAACTAGCTCAAAGTTCAGTTCATACAGATTTAAATGAATAAATTCATGTTCATAGTTTACCAATTCAATTTTGAACTAGTTCATGTTCAGTTCAGTTAGAGAATAAATGACCCATGAGTTTACTTTTTTCAATTTTGCATGCCTTATATTAGTCTATTATAGTGTTCTTGAATAAAATACAATAATTATGAAGACTTTTTACTTACATACACTTCATTGAGTTATACCCAGCAACAAACACGTATAATATCCTCCCAGTCAAAAAAGAAATTAAATAAACTAAACTTCTCTTTTTATTTCAAAACATTCCAATATAGCACCTCCAAATCCGAGACCATGGTCCTCAGCCGGAAAAGGGTGGAGTGCCCTCTCAGGGTTGGTAGCGAGATCCTGCCCCAAGTGGAGGAGTTCAAGTATCTCGGGGTCTTGTTCACGAGTGAGGGAAGAATGGAGCGTGAGATCGACAGGCGGATCGGTGCGGCATCCGCAGTAATGCGGGCATTGCATCGGTCTGTCGTGGTGAAAAAGGAGCTGAGCCGCAAGGCGAAGCTCTCAATTTACCAGTCGATCTATGTTCCTACCCTCACCTATGGTCATGAGCTATGGGTAGTGACCGAAAGAACGAGATCGCGAATACAAGCGGCTGAAATGAGTTTCCTCCGCAGGGTGTCTGGGCTTTCCCTTAAAGATAGGGTGAGAAGCTCAGTCATCCGGGAGGGGCTCAGAGTAGAGCCGCTACTCCTCCGCATCGAGAGGAGTCAGATGAGGTGGCTCGGGCATCTGATCAGGATGCCTCCTGGACGCCTCCCTGGTGAGGTGTTCCGGGCACGTCCAACTGGGAGGAGGCTCCGGGGAAGACCCAGGACACGCTGGAGGGACTATGTCTCTCGACTGGCCTGGGAACGCCTTGGGATTCTCCCGGAAGAGCTAGAAGAAGTGGCCGGGGAGAGGGAAGTCTGGGCATCTCTGCTCAAGCTGCTGCCCCCGCGACCCGACCTCGGATAAGCGGGAGACAATGGATGGATGGATGGAAATTGTTTTTTAAACAGTTAGATTCAATAATAACCTCATTCATTTGGAACTCAAAACACCCACGTATCCGAAGAGCGACCCTACAAAACCTCAGGCAGAAGGTGGCATGGCTTTACCTAACTTTCAGTTTTATTACTGGGCAGCAAACATACAAGCGATAAAAACCTGGACACAAATAAATGAACATACACAGGCTTGGTCCGCAATAGAAGTAAAATCCTGTAGTACTTCTTTATATTCCCTGCTCTGCTCTCCAATAAATGAAAGTTATCGCAAATATACTAATAACCCAATTGTGCTTTACTCACTCAGAATATGGAACCAAATTAGAAAGCATTTTAAGATGGAAAATCTTTTATCAGTGGCACCTCTGCAAGGGAACCACCTCTTTCAACCTTCGCAAGTATATCCAGTTTTTAATACCTGGAAAAGTTTTGGGATTAAAATGCTCAGAGATCTTTATATAGACAACATATTTACATCTTTTGAACAATTACGTTCAAAATTCAACCTCCCAGCTACACATTTCTTTTACTATCTTCAAATAAGAAATTTTGTTAAACAGAAATTGCCCGATTTCCCCCACCTTGCACCCTCCACAATGCTGGAAAAAATACTGCTCAATTTCGAGGAAACAAACACTATTTCCGCAATATATAAAATCTTATTAGAGTCCCTACCTTTCAAAGAATCAAGAGGACATTGGGAAGAAGATCTCTTAATCAATATATCAGAAAAGGAGTGGAAGGTAGCAAAGCAGAGAATTATTCAACTAAAAATTATATATCGAGCCCATCTGTCTCGCTTAAAACTGTCCAAAATGTTTCCAGGGCAGGATCCAACCTGCGAGCGCTGCAACCAAGCTCCTGCCTCACTGGGTCACATGTTTTGGGCCTGCACCAAACTAACATCATTTTGGACAAAAATTTTTAAGTGCATCTCAGACAACCTTGGTATCACAATCCCTCCTTAACAGCTGTGTTTGGTGTTCTTACAGATGGACTTGAATTGGAGAAGGACAAGCAAACGGTGATTGCATTCACTACACTTTTGGCACGCAGACTTATTTTGTTAAATTGGAAGAATCCTAATTCTCCTCTTATAAGTCAGTGGGAAACCGATGTTTTATATTATTTGAAATTGGAAAAAATCAAATTTTCAGTTAGAGGATCTGTACAACATTTTTTCAAAACATGGCAGGATTTAATCAATATTATTTTAGAATAAAAGAAATAACTATTATCGCATTTAACTCCCTTCTCCATCTCTTATTTACATAGATATTTACTTCTCCCTTTCTTTTGTTTAATGTTGCCTTATTAAAAAGCCTTAAGCAATTTTCCTTTAGCTAAGCTCTCCTTCTCAGGGGTGGGGTTTGATTAGTCTTCAGATTTGTTGGGTTATAAATTGATCTGCTTGTATGGAATGATTACAATGAAAATTAATAAAATAAAAATATTAAAAAAAAAAAAAAAGAAATTAAATAGATGCAAGTATACATATAAATTACCGCTCTACTGTATGTCCAACTATGTGACACAAAATGTGACAGTGGAACCAGTGTGTAGGTGAACTAAACTATTACACTATGAGGGGCCAATCAGGCCATAAATCATATATTTGTGTGCGTAATCTATTTGTTTACATGTGAACACTATTTGTTTATGAATATTTACTATCGGTTTGTGTGCATACTTAATTGGTTTGCGTGTGAACAATACTGGTTTCATTTATATGAACTACTAGCAAAACACCGGCGCTTCACAGCGGAGAAGTAGTGTGTTAAAGAGGTTATGTAAACATATATATACATAAACATATATACTTATATGTACATATCTACATATACACATATCTACATATATACATATATACAGTAATCCCTCCTCCATTGCGGGGGTTGCGTTCCAGAGCCACCCGCGAAATAAGAAAATCCGCGAAGTAGAAACCATATGTTTATATGGTTATTTTTATATTGTCATGCTTGGGTCACAGATTTGCACAGAAACACAGGAGGTTGTAGAGAGACAGGAACGTTATTCAAACACTGCAAACAAACATTTGTCTCTTTTTCAAAAGTTTAAACTGTGCTCCATGACAAGACAGAGATGACAGTTCCGTCTCACAATTAAAAGAATGCAAACATATCTTCCTCTTCAAAGGAGCAAACAAATCAATAGGGCTGTTTGTTTTTAAGTAAGCGAAGCACCGCGGCACAAAGCTGTTGAAGGCGGCAGCTCACACCCCCTCCGTCAGGAGCAGAGAGTGAGAGAGAGAGAGACAGAGAAAAAAATCAATACGTGCCCTTTGAGCTTTTAAGTATGCGAAGCACCGTGCTGCATACTTAAAAACTGCACACAGAAGGTAGCAACGTGAAGATAATCTTTCAGCATTTTTAGACGAGCGTCCGTATCGTCTAGGTGTGCGAACAGCCCCCCTGCTCACACCCCCTACGTCAGGATCACAGATAGTCAGTGCAAGAGAGAGAGAAAGAAAAGTAAGTTGGGTAGCTTCTCAGCCATCTGCCAATAGCGTCCCTTGTATGAAATCAACTGGGCAAACCAACTGAGGAAGCATGTACCAGAAATTAAAAGACCCATTGTCCTCAGAAATCCGCGAACCAGCAAAAAATCCGCGATATATATTTAAATATGCTTACATATAAAATCCGCGATGGAGTGAAGCCGCGAAAGGCGAAGCGCGATATCTATATAATATACATATATATCTCTATCTATCTATCTATCTATCTGTATATATACATCCCCGTGCTTTGCAGCGGCGAAGTACTGCTTTTAAATTTTTATTAAGAAGAAAACCTTTTTAAATTGAATGAAAATATACCAATAAAAATTTGTTAAGGATCTGTTTTTTTGTGAAGCTGATTTCACACAGCCTCTCCGCTGTTTTATAAACGAACGTCATATAAGGTCTTCCTTTTTTGTTGCTTTGCCAACGGAAGAAGCCTTTTTATTTAATCCTGTTTTTACGATTGTTGTGTTTGTATACCATGTTGTCAGTTCAGCACTCTGGTTGTAATATGACCAAGCTGTGCAAGCACACTCTTGAGAATGCAACGTATAGTTGTACAGGAGAAAAGCAATCTTGCCTGAAATCAATGGCAACCTTTTGTAGGTCTATGAACTTAATTTAAACTTTAGGTTTACACGGTGCTCTGTTTCCATAGTACCTGCACTCATGAATATATCTGTATGTGTCAGTCGCTGAAATCCCCGCGCTTGGCACCGGCGAAGTACTGCTTTTAAATTTTTATTAAGAAGAAAAGAAAACCTTTTTAAATTGAGGTAAAATATACCACTAACAATTTGTTAAGGATCTGTTTTTTTGTGTAGCTGACTTCACACAGCCTCTCCACTGTTTTATAAACGAACGTCATATAAGGTCTTCCTTTTTCGTTGCTTCGCCAACGGAAGCAGCCTTTTTATTTAATCCTGTTTTTACAATTGTTCTGTTTGTATACCAGTTTGTCAGTTCAGCACTCCGGCTGTAATATGACCAAGCTGTGCAAGCACACTCTTGAGAATGCAACGTATAGTTGTACAGGAGAAAAGCAATCTTGCCTGAAATCAATGGCAACCTTTTGTAGGTCTATAAACTTAATTTAAACTTTAGGTTTACAGGGTGCTTTCTTTCCGAAGTACCTGCACTCATGAATCTGTCTGTATGCGTCAGTCGCTCAAATCTCCGCGGTTCGCACCGGCAAAGTTCTGCTTTTAAATTTTTATTAAGAAGAAAAGAAAACCTTTTAAAATTGAGGGAAAATATACCAATAACAGTTTGTTAAGGATCTGTTTTTTTTGTGAAGCTGCCTTCACTCGAGTGATCACTTCGAGCTTTAATCCTGAGAAATCACCCCGTAAATGCACACATTTAATTGCACATCTGTTAATATGTATGCTTACAAAGTATTAAAAGACACTCAACAATTACACAGTATTAAAAGACACTCAACAATTAACGTCATTTACCTTCGTTCCCACGTTTGACTCGTGCTGTAAATCTCTTCCTTGTTTTCACTTCACGTGATTACGTAGGAGGCGTAATACGTGATGACGCGATACGTGATTTCGCCTCCTCCATTAGAGTATATGGACAAAAAACAGGTTCCAGTTATGACCATTACGCATAGAATTTCGAAATGAAACCTGCCTAACTTTTGTAAGTAAGCTGTAAGGAATGAGCCTGCCAAATTTCAGCCTTCTACCTACACGGGAAGTTGGACAATTAGTGATGAGTGAGTCAGTCAGTCAGTGAGTCAGTCAGTCAGTGAGGGCTTTGCCTTTTATTAATTAGTATAGATATTGGTCCTTGTCCGTATATTATCGGTTTCTGCGTGAATCATATCCGTTTGTATATGCATACCACTGGTTTGCATGTGAACTATATTGATTTGCGTGTGTATATCACTGGTTCCAGAACATTTGTTATTGGTTTGTGAGTGAACTACATCGGTTTAGGCTCGCATGTCATCAGTTTGCATATGAACAATATTGGTTTGCATTCTGTGTCGGTTTAACAATGGCTTTGTGTATGCACTATATTGGTTTCATGCACGGCTTACACTGGTTTCATGTGGGTAACATGTCGGTTTTGCGCTTGAACTCTATTGGTTTTATGTGTGTACTATGTCAGTTTCTCATATGAAACATACTGGTTATGCATGCACACCCTATTGTAACTTTGTGTATAAACTATATTGGATCTGTGTGTGAACTATATTGGTTGTTCATGTGATCTTCAGCCGAAATGGGCGGGGCAAGAAACAGGAACTGAAGGTCCAGTAGAGTCATGGAGTGTGAATAGAAGTGGGAAGGAGAGGGATCTGCGTTTAAACTGTACAGTATTTTTTTTTTTTTTTGCATGTTTTCGAGAGGACTTGGTGGTAATTATTACTATTTAACAGAATCTACCTTTGCCTCTGTAATGATCACAAGGCTGAAGTCAGGTACTTATTTTGTCATCTTTTTATTTGCTCTCAGCTACATGTTTGCTTGCAACCAGCAACTGTACTTTTTCACACAGCTTTTGCAAGCTAATTACTTATTCTAAATGCAAAATATTGTACATTTAATACTCACAACATTATGTAACATAACATTTAGTTACTACTGGTTACATTTCTTATGTCCAGCGATCCTGTACAGACAGGTAAAGTGACTTGCTCATGGTCACACAGTGTCAATATCAGAGTTGAACCGACAAACTCAGGGTTTAAAGGGCAAATCCGTAACCACAATGCCCCAATGCTTGCACATCTATCACATGTATATTATTTGACACAATATAAACGTGTCCAAGTAAGTTTCCTTCGTTAAGTTGAGTTTAACATTGTCAACCCTTTGAAGTCCAAAATCTGGAATATTTATTCTTTCAAATAATGTATCAGTTTGCCGATTAATATACACTCTGTAGAATATTTTGCCTTGCTGTTAACACTGAAGAAAAAGCTGGTTTGTGAATAAGTAGTTGACTGCAAGCATATATGTAGCTACGAGTGAATAAAAAGCCAGCTGAATGCATACCTAACTTAAGTCCCATGATCATTTCAGATGTTAAAAATAATCACTACCAAGCCCTTTCACAAACATTAAGTGGCATTAAGTGGAAAGTCGTCAAAATATTCTGCAAGACAAAAGATTTGCATGCATATTTATTCATTCAGTATTTTTTCTTATGCTGTGACAAAACATTTCCAAAGTCAAAATAAACCATTTTCTGTAGACATTTAACTGAAGAAGAAAAACTACAACGTTAATGTTTGCATAAGTATTTAAACCTCTGTACTTTGGAAGCTCCATCTTTACACCAATGACAAATTAATTACAAAGGTGACAGTCGTTTAACAGTCATAATTAAACTTAATGAGGTGCTACTTGTGAGTCCTTTCTATCTCTCTGGATTTAAAAAGCCCCCTTTGCATTGGCCGTAGTCTTTGTTGGACAGTCACTGCAAAAATGAAGACAAAGGAGCATTCTACTGATGTGAGAAACAAAGTTATTGAAATGCATAAGGCAGGGAATTGTTATAGAAATATCAAAAGAGTTTGAATGTCCCATTGTGCACTGTTGAATCCATCATCAGAAAGTGGAAATTCATCACAGCACCCAGACTCTTACTAGAACAGGCCATCCCTTAAAACTCAACATCAGAGTAAGACATTGACTGGTGAGAGAGGCAACTAGAAATCCAACCGTCACTCTCAGATGTCTGCAATGCTCTTTGGCTGAAACTGGAGTGAAGGTGCAGGGGTCCACAATTTCAAGAGCTCTCCATTAAACAGGCCTCTATGGGAAGGTAGCATGAAAGAAGCCATTCCTTAAGAAGTTGCACATAAAAGAACGTATGGTGTTTGCCACAAAGCATGAGAAAGACCAGTTAAGATGTGGGAGAAGGTTTTATGGTCAGATGAGACCAAAATAGAACTTTCTGGTCAGATTTCAAAGTGGTATGTACAGCTTAACAATAATGCTGCCCGTGCCTCAAGAACCACCATACTGTACCTACAGTGGAATATGGTGGTGGCAGCATCATGCTGTGGGGATGATTTTCATGTGCTGGGACTAAGAATCTTGTCAGAGTTGAAGGAACAATGGATGGACACAAATATCACACAATATTGCAGGAGAACTTGTTCCAGTCGTCTATGAATCTAAAGCTCGGGAGAAGATTCATCTTTCAACATGACAATGACTCTAAGTATTAGGCCAAAGTGACACTGGGATCTCTAAAAACAGAAAGGTGAATGTTTTGAAATGGCCAAGTCAAAGCCCTAATCTTAACCCTGTTGAGAATCTGTGGCACTATTTGAAAATTTCTATTCAAAAGTGCCATCCCACCAACTTAGAGGGTCTCTTGAAATCCTGCCAAGAAGAATGGGGAAGAATCACTCCTGAACAATGTGCAAAACTGGGGCATACTTACATATCCAAAATAACGAAGGTTGTTACTGCAGCAAAAGGGTTCTTGACAAAGTATGAATATGTAGAGCTTGAATACTTAATGCAAACACTAACTTTGGAGTTTTTCTTTTTCAGTTAAATATCTACAGAAAGGGTTTATTTGGACTTTGGAAATGTATTGTTGCAGCACAAGAGTTCTTATTAAAAGGACTGAATGAATAAATATGTGGACAAATCTTTTGTCATCCAGAAAATTAGGATACTTTTAAAGGGACTGAATGCTTTGGCACATAACTGTGTGTTTGTGAAAAGGCTTGATGGTAATTATTTTTAACAGAATTTTCCTTAATTCTAAAGTGATCTCGAAGCCGAAGTTAGGTACACATTTTGGCTGGCTTTTTATTCACTCCTAGCTAGAGCCAGTATAAGTTTGCAGTCAGCTGCATATTTTGGCATATTTTGCCTTGCTGTTACAATAAAATAAGTAACTAGTTTGCAAAAGCTGTGAAAAAAAGTACAGTCGCGGATTGCAAGCAAACATGTAGCTGGGAGCGAATAAGAAGATGGCCGAATACATACCTAACTTCAGCCTTGTGTTCATTTCAGACTCTATGCCACATTGCAGGATTTTTCAGGTCAGTATCTTGTCACTTCCCTTCACATTACTAAACAGCCATATGTTTCCCTTCAGGTAGAAGACCTGAGGTCTCATTTATAAAACTTGATTTGGATATGAGTGTGCAAATGCACAAACGCCAAAAAACAGGGAAATGCCATGCCAACAAAAAAAATAAGATTTTTAAAACCTGTCAAACACACATTTCATTGCTATTTACCTTTGTAAATTACAATTGTCTTATAAATGTGTGTATGTGGACACACCTTTAACGCTGAGTGGGTCCACCCTAAAACAACCATATATGGACTATACTAAACAACCTCATATACATGATGCTGCAGAACTTTGGTGGCTGGTAAAGCAGCCTCCTACCTGATGCATCCAGTCACCACCAACTGCATTTGAGAACTTCTATGACGCGCTCTGAACTCAAGCACCTCTCTTCTGAGCACTGGGGTTGGGGAAAAGTATAAGGTGCCAGCTTCTCAGTGGGTTGCCACTATCACCTGACATGATTACTGTTGCAATGAATAGTATAGGGCAGTGGTTCCCAAACTTTTGAAGACTTTATACCCCTTTTCAGCTTCACAGAATCTCTGCCTACCACCTTAAGAATGCCTTGTTCATACTAGAACCAGTAATTGGCATGCATTATATAGACTTTACATGATAACAAAAAGTATTACTTGACTTTTAATTTATTATATTCTATTTTTTATTCTACTCATCATTAATGTGATGGGTTGACCTGCTTGGTCTGTGTGCTTTTTGGTATTTGAAATTTCATTTTAGAAGCAAAAACGAAAACTCGAAAATGAAAAGAATTTTCAGATTTTGATTTTTGATTAAAGAATAAAATGAGGGCAAATTAGGTATTTTTTAATTCTGTGGTAACAAATAACAGTATTAAACTTAAAATTACACATACTTTTCAGGATTTATTTGTGATTCAAATAATGAAAGTGTAATAGCTCAAAAACAACAAAACAGATGCATTTTCGTTTGCTGGCACCGGAGATACTTCTTCTTCTGCACGATTTTTGACGACACATGAGAACAGTCTTCCTCACAACACATCGACCGAAGGCCTTGAAGTTACACTGCATGGCATCAGCAGAGGATGATGGACCATTACGTTGTTTTTCTGAACAGTAAAAGAGTGACACTCCGGGACGAGGACATGACTGCAGAAAAACCGAGTCACATCTTTCAGGTAAAAATACAAGCTTTGCAAACTTTGCTTCATTGATGTAGCAGTTCTTTTATGAACGTTAATGGTGTTACTTACTGTGAAACAGCTAACCTTTGGTGATTTCATTTACTAACACTAAGTATGACAAATTTTATAGTGCTAGCATTTTGAATGTGTGAAAATGTGTGAATGGTTGCTCATTGACAAGTGTAACACATGTTAAGAAAACTTTCTGTAAATCACGTTGCTCTCCTAACGTGTTACACTTGTGCGCAGTTAATACTCAAAACAACTACTAGCTATAGTAGCCGGTAAAAGTCAATGAGCAACCATTCAAAAATGCTAGAACTATAGAAAATGCCAGACTTAGTGTTAGTAAATGAAATCATTAATGTTAGCTGTTTCACAGTAAGTAATAACAATAACGTTCATAAAGGGTCTGCTACATCAATGAAGCAAAGTTTGCAAAGCTTGTATTTTTACCTGAAAGATGCGACTCAGTTTTTCTGCAGTCATGTCCTCGTCCCGGAGTGTCACTACTTTTACTGTTCCAAAAAACAACATAATGGTCCATCATCCTCTGCTGATGCCATGCAGTGTAACTTCAAGGCCGTTGGTCGAAGTGTTGTTAGGAGGACTGTTCTCATGTGTCGTCAAAAATCGCGCAGAAATACGTCCGGTTTCAGACAACGAAAATGTGTCTGTTTTGTTGTTTTTGAGCTATTACACTTTCATTATTTGAATCACAAATAAATCCAGAAAAGTATGTGTAATTTTAAGTTTATGACTGCTATTTGTTGCCACAGAATTAAAAAATACCTTATTTTCCCTCATTTTATTCTTTAATCAAAAATCAAAATCTGAAAATTCCTTTCATTTTCGTTTTTTCGTTTTTGCTTCTAAAATGAAATTTCAAATACTAAAAAGTACACGGACCCTGCTTCTTGGAGCACAGTTTCTGCAGGTTTGGTGAAATGCATGACAGTTTTAGTCTTAATCTGTTCTCAATAGAAAAGTCAATGTCTGTACTGCAATTTTAGTGCAGTAAGTGTAGAAAACCGCTTTGACAGAGGTTTGGGAATGGCAACTGGATATTTACAGGCCGTGTTTGAAAGTTCTAGATATTCTGTATGTAAACTTAACTAATGTCTGACTGCAATTTGTCTTGATATTTGCTTTTCAAGTTTCCATTCATGGCTATCACTATTACGTTCATTTGCTGGTTTAGTGGGTGCAACAATTGAAAGGACTTTGACTCCTAACCTTTGCACTGTCAGTTGCGTGAGAAGCTCATTGAGGTCTTGTTTGACACAATGTGCCAGGTCAAGTTGGTTTGCAGACAAGAAAAATCCAGGTATCATTCTCATCAAGTCCAAAATGTAAAATTTCCAATTGTTTAATTGATTTTGTCATGCACATCAAATATATTACCAGTTTAAGCCCTAAACGCTGACATTTAAGTAATTTAAAAAGGGAAAAAATGCCAGAAAGCCAGTTCTTGTCATGTAAGCAGTCTGAAAGGGGAATGGATGATCATAAAGGACACCTCATGTTGTAGATGTTTTGTTTCTAGGTGTCTCCTTAGTAGTGATTGTTTCATACTTTTATTAGAGAGTTCCTCACTACACTCCACATACTGCTATTGAATGTAATTGCCGGTACTGTTACATGTGAAGACCAACTCAATGTATTGTCATTGAGTCGGTCTCTTTGGTTGGTCTCTTTGCTACATGTAGTTTTCTGCTAGGTCACTTGTTTGATTATTTGTTGTAAAATGTTGACATAAGTTGATGTGAAGCTCTGCTCAGTCCCAGACAAACCACTGGTTTCAGTGGCTGCATTGGGCTTTCTGTATTTTAACTTTGATAAGCTGAGCTTTAGATGACTTTTCTGATATAGCATTTTTTAGCTAAATCAGGTAGCTTAGTTGTAGGGATGATTTAATGCGACTAGTCTGCCAAATCCTTCGTATGGATACAAATAGTAAGGGGTCACACTGTTTTCATCATTTGAATGTCTGAAATAAGAGCACAGTTTTAAGCAATTGTAGTTTAATCACACACTACACAAACTAGACGGGGTATGCACAGTACACTTCAACATGTGAAAAGCAGTGGCCGAACAGAGAGAACAGAAGTTATATGGTAAATTTCGCCATTAAAATTTGAAATGTTTCGAATACCCCTTGGAGGGAATTTGTGTAATTGTAGGGGTACACATACCACATTTTGGGAACCACTGGTATAGGGGATATGAAATACTGAGGCTTCGGCCAGCTGCCTTAGCAACAAGGCAGTCTGTCTTACTAATGCTGGGGATAACTCAGCACATACTGTATTTCCAAGAGAATGGCTCCTGAAAGTCTAAATCAGCTCATAAGCCAGTCATCATCATGGTGAAAAAATTATACCAGTCTCTAAAAGCTTGTTTCCTTCATCTATGACCATTTGTATAGTCTTCAAGGAGTACCAGACAAGTCATGCTGTGTCAAATCATTAGGCTATAAATACACTTTAGGGCATAATATCTATAGCTTATTGTACGCAGGGAGTAAATCACACCTGTGTTCTAATCCTGTTAAGTGACAGGTAGCCAATATAAACAGACGAAAAAGCAAAAAAGCTCTTCAGTGCAAATATGCAGCATTGGGCCTCTTTAAGGTGAACTAAAATTGAGTATATACATATTCATCACTTTTGAAGTTTAATATGTTTGTCATCTCAACACACATTATACACTCAGTGATATGAATTATAAGCACGAGTTGTGAGCGCATGAATTGTTGATGCGCACAGATGTTTACAGGGCCACGCAGTTACAAAACAGATCTATTCAAATGCATGCAAAAAAAAAAACCACACTTTGTAATGAGTCTCTTTTGCACAGTGGGGCTATAAGAATTTTGTGTATGGGAAGCAACAGATGAAATTGCTGGTAATGTGCTTTTTCTCTTTCTAATCAGCCAACATTCACCACTTCTGTGTGAGATGTAAATCTGGCATGAATAATAACAAACCTCTATGTGCAAAAAAAAAAAAAAGTTAAACAATGGCTTCTTTTAGTTCTTTACTTTTTAATAAAAAAGGGGAAGTAAAGCATCAAATTATTTCCCCCCAATAGTTAATTAGCAAAAAAATATTTTTACTGGCTAAGATAGAAAATACATTTATTTTTGTAAAATTCTAAATATACCTTTCTGACATGTATTGTGTATCTCCCCTGTCTTTGTTAAAAAAAAGATCTGTTTGGATGATTTTATGTTGCTTGCTTTCAAATTATATACTATATAATATTCAAATTATAGCAAACATTCATATGCCTGCCTGAATTACTTGGACAAAAGTAATTGCGATTAATTGACTAATCGACACAAAATCAATAAATTAATCACTAATAGACTAAATATTAGAGACAGCACTAATCATATTGTGAAACAAGCTGTGGTGACAATAATGTATTTGAGCCATCTCACTGGGCCAGATTTTCCATAATGTACCAGGGCTGCAGCTTCTATGTGATAGTGTCCATCACCACATATTCTTATGGCATCCCATCCAGTGCCAGCTAAGGACAGCAGCATTCCAGCACCAGAAATATCCATTATGCTTGACTTCAGTCTAAGAGCAGCTGGGAATGAGCCTGCTTAAGGAATTTATTGACTCACTTGAACATGTACAATAAAACTGGAGAGATGCATTTACCATTAAACAATGCCCTGATGCAACCTGCCGACATGACAAGTCACAATTGATCTTTTGAAATGAATTTATTATAACAGCAAACAAAACCACAAAACATTTCCAAAAGACAATTTCCCCTCTGGGATTAATACAGTGTACCAAATACCAAAAAAAAAACAAAACAATATATACACTTGATGACAAAGGTCAATGTCTTTAAACAATCCATGTCAGCTTTGGCATCTTTAATAGTTGTACTTCAAGATGGCCAGTCCTGTTTTGTATGGACTATTGGCAATATCCTGCCATTTAACCGAAAGGATTCATAACCTCTGAGCTAGTGGTGGAGATTTTTGTAGTGGCAGGGTACAAAGGTAACCCTATTTTGCCTTAGACTCTGTAGACCGTAATAACATGTTCCAAATCCCATACTCCTACCATACTGTCAGGGTTGGGTGCTACTTTAGTTCAACACTTCCCCTTTCTTTTACATCAGTAACCCCAGGCAGTTAGAGTACCAGAACAGGTAGGAAAGAAAGTTACACATGTATTCATGCATTATAGATAATATACCCAAAATAGCAGAGTACAACGAGGCCAGATGTCTCTCTGCCTTATTATGTTAATTGGATCTGGTCCTGTGTGGCAAGGCATGGCCCCTGGATTGAATGGCAGAAACAGGCAGCACTGGCTCTCTGAATATGGTTGGAGAAAGAGAGAGAATGACAGAGAGAGACCAGGCATACGCCAGTTCTTTGGTTTCCTGTCACACCTCATGGACCAATGGAGTGTCATTGTACAGGGTGACTCTGCTCACTAGTGACCAATCCTGTTTAGCCATAGTTCAGTTCTCCCATTCAGGCCCCTCCTCCCCACCAAAACTAACCTACTTTTGTTCCTGTTAGCATTTTTTCCAGTTTCAAAGGATGTACAAATGTTATTTCACACAAACAAGAAACTGTATTCTCAAATCTATTTCTCTTCAAGAGTCATAAATGTACTTGTTCCTTCCAGTCCAGGCTTTCTTCCTATCATATAATTTAAAGTATTTCTGCCTTTGATGTATGGAGTTCACACAATGAAACAACGTCTATCACATCAGTTCTTCCCTTCCCCATCTCAAATGGCTAGAGCACTTGAAATAACTTATCAGTGATCACCTTGCTAAAACCTTGTGGAGTTACAATGGTTTATTTTCAGAAAGTTGTTTTCTTCTTTAAATAATCAATTCAAGGTCATTCTTATATGACAATTAACAAACAATTATAAAAATACTAAATATTAATCTCAGTTACATGGGGTTAAGGTGGTTCACCCTCATCCTAAAGAAAGGCTGATTCCACTGATTCCACACACCGTAAGTGTGGGCAGAGATAGCCTTCATAATGGGGGATACTCATTCACAATGAAGCTACTCCTTAGCAACTGCTAGAGCAGAGCCAAGTGAAATATATTTTGGGTGTGACAATATAGTCTGATTGTCTTAGCCTTTACCACCACAACTACCCTATTCCACTGGTTGCTGCAATTTTGAGGTATCAGTTGTCACAAAAATGAGACATAATCAGATAAAGGTTTGGGGCAGCTACCCATATAATTTGTTCTCCTGGCTGCAAAATTGCATTCTTTTGAAAACAACACTGATGTGCTCACAACAGAGTCCAAGACAAGACTGAGGAAATAGGGAAAAGGGGCAGGCTTTTAAAGGGGAAGACAGAAAAGTGAGGTCATAAGGATCGGGCCCATGTTCTTCAGCCATTGGTTCGAGCACGGACGTGACATCACAGGGGCCGGAGCCAATGAAAGGTCTCCTTCCATTGGCTTGGTCCCGGAAGTGACGTCAAGAGAGCCAGATGGAATCTCCCGGGAATGGTCTACAAGAAAGGGAGAAAAAGAGTCAGTGCACTCTGCCACATCCCGGCATGCCTCAGAACTGCCTTCACTCAAGCCCTTTAGCTGCCTCCCATGCGCACGTGTGTGACAAGGCCCCCCCCTTAGCCCAGACCTGTCGGGTCAGGCGACCCTAACCGAGAGGTCGTGAACCCGAGAAAGAGCATCAGCCTTGTCATGGAGAGCGCCTCTGCGATGGACGAGCGAAAACTTATACGGCTGTAGGTCAAGAAACCACTGGGTGACCCGTGGATTTGACTCCTTGTGCAGGGTCATCCACTGTAGAGGTGCATGGTCTGTGACAAGGGTGAATTCCTGGCCCAACAGGTAGTACCTAAGCTGAGTAATCGCCCATTTAATCGCCAAAATCTTCCTTTCCACCGCTGCATACCTGGTCTCCCGGTCCAACAGTTTCCGGCTCAGGAACATGATGGGGTGTTCCACACCATTGACCCTTTGGCTCAGCACAGCAAAGAAAAGTTAGGTGCCATCAAAATAGGTGCGGACGTAAGGGCCTGTTTCAAGTCACCAAATGCAGCACCTGTCTTCTCAGTCCATACCACAATGTTCGGGGCCCTCTTCTTTGTTAAATCAGTCACCAGTCAGCCGCTCTCTCTGAGAACTGGGGTACAAACCGGTGGTAGTACCCCGCTAACCTGAGAAAGGCTTGGACCTGCTGCTTGGTTCGCGGACGGGGCCATTTCAAAATGGCATCTACTTTGGAGCACTGTGGCCTTACGGTACCCTGACCCACCAGGTAGCCTAAATATTTGGCCTCGCTCAATCCAAAGAAGCATTTCTTGGGATTAATCCGGTGCCCAGCCTCACCAAGTGTCCACAATACCACTTGGACATGCTGTAGGTGTTCCCTCCATGTGCTGGAATAGATGACCACGTCATCCAGGTAGGCAGCACTGTATGAGTTATGAGGCCGGAGCACTTTGTCCACCAGACGCTGGAAGGTTGCTGGAGCCCCATGTAACCCAAATGGAAGGACACAATACTGCCAGTGTCTGCTAGGGGTACTAAATGCGGTTTTAACCTTCGTGGAGTCTGTTAAAGGAACCTGCCAGTACCCTTTTGTCATGTCCAGTGTGGTCAAATATCGAGCCTGTCCAAACCTCTCGAGGAGGTCGTCCACTAGTGGCATTGGATAGGCATCAAATTGGGAGACTTGATTAAGCCGACGGAAGTCATTGCAAAACCTCCAACTCCCGTCAGGCTTACCGACCAGCACAATGGGGCTGGACCAGGGACTATAACTTTCCTCAATCACACCTAGTTCCAGCATGCGCTTGATCTCAAGCTCCACTTCAGCCCCTTTTGCCTCGGGAAGATGATACGGGCGTTCTCGGACAATAACCCCGGGCTCTGTCACAATGTTGTGCTCAACCAGAGAGGTCCTTCCAGGGTTCTCACTGACTACCTCCCGAACAGACCGGATAACTGTCTGGGACTTAAATCCGCACCGAAGTTAAGGCTAGCCGCTCCCTCGGCCGACGATTGGGTTGACTAACCAAATAGTCGACGAGCCCCTTCCTCTCCTTAACTTCGTAGGGGCCTTGCCAATGGGCAAACAACTTAGAGTGGGAGGTAGGCACTAGGACCATGACACGATCTCCCGGGTGGAACTCCTGGAGAGATGTGCCACGGTTGTAATAACGGACCTGTGCTGCTTGGGGCCTCTTCCATGTGACTTTTAAGGAGGGGGCCGAATCTTTCCAAATCTATCGTGTAATTGCGTGATATACTCTAGTATGTTTGTAGAGAGAAGAGCCTCTTCTTCCCATCCTTCTTTTGGGATATCTAATATGCCCCGGGGTTGTTGCCCATACAGTAATTCAAAAGGGGAGAACCCTGTAGAGGCTTGTGGGACTTCCCGATTGGCAAAAAGGACGAGGGGGAGGAGCTGATCCCAGTTCCTTCCATCCTCGCTGACCACCTTATGCAGCATTTGTTTGAGAGTCTGATTGAACCTCTCCACTAAACCATCGGTTTGAGGACGATACACCGCAGTCTTTAAATGCTTTATTTTCAGTAACCTGGCAGTCTCCTTGAACGTCTCCGAGGTGAAAGGTGTCCCTTGGTCCGTCAAGACTTCCTTGGGGATACCCACGTGCATAAAGACCCCTTGTAATTCCCGTGCGATGGCTTTAGAAGTGGCTGAGCTCAACGGAACAGCTTCGGGGTATTTGGTAGCATAATCCACGAGGACTAGAATGTACTTGTGTCCTTGGGCTGAGGGCTCTAGAGGTCCGACTATATCGACCCCAATTCGATGGAAGGGAATGTCAATCAGGGGAATAGGAACGAGAGGAGCACAGTCCTTTCTTGGAATTTGTTGCAATTGACACTCCAGGCAGGAAGTGGAAAAGCGACGAACCTCCTCATTGATTCCCGGCCAGTAGAAACGGAACTTGATCCGCTCCAGGGTTTTTTCGGTGCCCAAGTGGCCACCTAGGAGGTGGGTGTGTGCTAACTCACAGACCTGCCGCCGGAAGGTTCGCGGGATTAGCAGTAGCCTTCTCTCCTGCCCGTCATGCATTGCTACACGATAGAGAAGGTCGTTGTCTAACACAAAGTGAGGACCCTGTGGCATTGACTGGTTAGTGCGCTGGCCGTTGACTAGGACCACTGCATTTTTTGCAGATTTCAGGGAATCGTCACTCCACTGCTCCCTTTTAAAGGAAGCCAGCATCTCTCTAAATTGGAACCGTAAAAGGGAGAGAAGGTCTGGACCGACCTCAGGGAACGTGGTTTCCTCCCGCTCTGCCTCGGCGCTGGTGGGTGACGTGTCGGCACGCAACGGCCTGGGAGTTGCCACATCACTCAGGGCGGTCGCTTCGTCTCTTTCTGCCAGCTGATTACACGGCGTGGAGGCAGCTTGAGACGGCCCATCCCAGTCCATAACTAGGCCCAAGTTAACCCCAGGAGTGGTATGTGTCTCACCGCTTTTGACATTAGACCAGTCCCGCCCTAGTATCACCGGGTGTGGAGGATCAGGGAGGATCGCCATGGTTAATTTCTGAACTGATCCTCCGTAACTGATGACACAAGCAGCGGTCCTGTACCAGCGGGTTTCTCCATGGACACAGGTTATACCGGTCTTAAATTTCAACCACTGTTTCAGTAGCACAAATCGGCGGGCAACAATGGAAATGTTGCTGCCGGAATCGAACAGAGCAGAAGTTTTATACCCGTTAACGATCACCACGCCTGTGTGTGGGACCGCCAACAGTTTGTCAGAGCACACCAACCCCTCTTCCCCTTCCATCTCATTCCCAAGCAGGTTGCTCGCCCGCGATTTCGGGGATGTCGGCACAAGCTCTGGATTGTATGGTGGGGGGTTAGGTTTTAGGACATACTCCAGTTGAGTTCGACCAAGGGACGGTTCAGCTCCCCCAGATTGTGAGGCCATCCTTAGTATATTTACAAGCTCTATGAGCTCTGCTATGTTTCTGAACTGTTTACCCCAGACCGGCTGGGTGAAGCTCTGGGGTAGTGTGTCCAGAAGCAGGTAGCAAGCCACCTGCTCTATTACCTGTGAGTGCTTGTTTTCCTGTGGCCGTAGCCTCTGCCCTACCTTTGCCCGTAGGGACCAGGCTTGTTGAGGGGTTGGCTGCTCTGGGTCGAACCCTCCAGTTTTTCAGGCTACTCACCTGCCAGTCTGGGGGCACCCCTAGGTGGGAATCGGGGCTCTGGCTTCACAGGGAGGCGGGCACTCTCCTCCGAGAGAGCATAAACAGCCCTCTTTGCCTCCCCCTTCCGAAGCAGCCCAATTCTGTGAGCCCCTACCGCACACTCCCTGGCCTGCCTAGATTGCCTAGTGGAGCATGCCGGGGGCAGAGCCTGTACCGGGCCACTCCGAAACACGGGACACCCTCCCTGCCTGGAAACTGGCCCCGGTATGCTCCCACCTGGATGTGTTGCAGGTCCTGTCCCCCTTCTCTTCCAGGACTTCTCGATCCTGCCGACTACGCCAATGTCACAAAAACGAGACATAATCAGATAAAGGTTTGGGGCAGCCACCCATATAATTTGTTCTCCTGGCTGCAAAATTGCGTTCTTTTGAAAACAGCACTGATGTGCTCACAACAGAGTCCAAGACAAGACTGAGGAAATAGGGAAAGGGGCAGGCTTTTAAAGGGGAAGACAGGAAGTGAGGTCATAAGGATCGGGCCCATGTTTTTCAGCCATTGGTTCGAGCCTGGACGTGACATCACAGGGGCCGGAGCTGATAAGGTCTCCTTCCATTGGCTCGGTCCCGGAAGTGACGTCAAGAGAGCCAGATGGAATCTCCCGGGAATGGTCTACAGGAAAGGGAGAAAAAGAGTCAGTGCACTCTGCCACATCCCGGCATGCCTCAGAACTGCCTTCACTCAAGCCTTTAGCTGCCTCCCATGCGCATGTGTGTGACACAGTATATATTTGTTCCTTTAAACTTAGATAACACATTTATTGGGCTGTGCATATGCATATTAAAAATGAGTAAAATATAGGCAATTTATATGCAACTTAAATTACAGAAAGCTTATATGTCCAAAGCAGCGTATGGTTTTTAAATCTTTTGCACAGTATCAAATGTTTTTTATTTCCTTCTTGTAGAAAAAGAAGAAAAAGAAGAGGGAAAAAGTAAATACAGAAGAGCATCTTTCTGTAGCAGGTGACAGAAATAGTTCAGACTTTTCTGATGACACCCAAGTTGAAACTGCATCGAATCTAGAAGACATCAGTCTCGAAACAGTGAAAGAAAAGAAAGATCTGGAGAACAATGTTTTGAATCCCCTAGAAAGTATTGACAAAGAATCCAGTGCCAACAACTCTGAAAATCATGATATACAAATAGATGAAAAAACACAGCTGAACTTAGAATCAGGAGTTGAATCAGTATGTAAGAGAATGCTGAAATTTGAAAATGAAGTTAAAGACTCATGTAAGGATGTGAAGATTGGAGAAGATAACAACAAAAATCTTTTGACAACAAAATCTGAAGACCAGTCGGCCAGTGATTGTTTACATAACTTCCAACAATCTGAAAGTAAACCTATGTCAGCTCCTGTGGACAGTCCTGCATGTTCAGGGCATGTACAAGAAAAGAATTGCTCAATGGTTAAGAAGAATCATGATCAAGTAATGGAAGACTTTATAAATGTAAACCCAAGTCCAGCTGAAAAAAGTAAAAGTACTGAGCCTGAACTAACTACTGCAACTTCAACAACAATGAAACAAAGTACAGAAGCAAAGCCAAAGAAAGATCCCCAGTTAAAAGCAGGAAAAAATAAAGGTGAAAAGGAAAGGGAAGATGACAGTATACCAGAAAACCAAAGACTACCTGAAAAATGTAAAAACCCTGATCAAAATTCAACAAAGATGAAACAAGATACACAGACAAAGGAAAACACTGATCCTCACTTAAGTGAAGAAAGAAACAAAGGTATAAAGCAACTGGCAGCTGATTCTCTACAGCAGTCAAAGGTATGTTAAAACATTAGGTCTTCATTTTGTTTTATATTGTAATGTCATAAACGTAGTGACATTTCACAAAACTGTTCCTTGAATGAATTAATGTTTTCTTCTCTAGCACATGTGCAGTTGATGCACAGAGATGTACAAAGGGGCATGCGGTTACAAAACTCTGGAGTCTATGCAGTTGCCAACACAAAGGTCTTTGAGCCAGGACTGATGACTAAATTTATGCCATATGCATCCTAGCTGACCCTATCGGGGTCATGGACATGTCAAGTATAAACAGACCTTTTGCCTTTGAACTTGAACTAATTAAGTCCTCGCACTTTGTATACAATGCCCATTACTACAAACAATTGAATAGTTTAATGAGGTCCTCAGACTAGCCCCGCTGCAGTCACTTGAAGCCTCTGGTGGAACACCAAAAAGACTAAACTTGACTATAGAGGAAGTAAAAATCGTAACAAGGTTTATGTAGATAAAATAGTGGAATGATAATTACTGAACTTCAACGCTGGAGACAGGAGGGTTGGTGTGTCCACCTGTCTTCCCCTGCCGGTCCTTTCTTCAAACTGGCATCTCACAGGGTATGCGTACACAGCACTTCATTCACTTAGGTTCAGTGTAGTGCTCAGCGCAAGTCAAATTAAAGTTTTGCTTCTTGAAACTTTATGGATTTTTTAAAAATATTTTTGATCTGCAGTTGGTTGAATCTGCAGATATGGAAGCCACAGATACAGAGGTCTGACTATTGTGCATTTTACATTCCTTGAAATGCCAAACAAAATAACAAGTCTTTTTTGTGGTGCATACAGCTTCAGCATTTTGTATCTTACAATATGACATATATTTAAGGGGGAGGGTGTGTATTTATATAATATTTAACAACCTAGATTGTTTTGTAACAAGAGACAATAGAGACTTGATAAGATTTGGGGGATCTACCCTGTGTACTTGAAATAAGGATAAATGGTTTTGGCAAAATAACACAGTAGTCAATCAAGACTGTGTCCAATATGACACTGATTGGGAACTGAAGTAGTTGTGGTTTTATAGGTAGGAGGGAGGAAGAGATGTGTCTTCTGAGCTTGCTGGAAGTGATTTCTGAGGAGGGTTGAGATTATGTCTGGAAGTGGAATCTGTGGAGGAATAGGATGTGAAGTTATAGTGGCTTCCCTTCTGGGGATCTGTAGGGGAAGGAGAAAGAGAATTAGTGCACCCAGTCAACCCTTCTCTTGGCATACAACATTCAGTTAAGCCCACTGACAGCCTCCCATGCGCGAGTGTGTGAAACAGCCACCCCCTCAGCCAAGACCGATCAGGTCAGGCAGTCCTAACTGAGAAGTCGTGAACCAGGAAAGGGCATTGGAGTTGGCTTGGAGAGAATCCCAGTGATAAATGACAGTTAAACAATAAGTTGGAGGTCCAAGAAACACCTTGTGACTCTCAGGTTAGATTCCTTGTGATCGGCCATCCACTGTAAGGCAGCATGATCCGTAAGCAAGGTGAACACAGCCTAGGAGGTAATACCACTGCCCATTTAATCACCAGAGCTTCTTGTCCTACTGCTGCATGCCTGGTCTCCCTGTCAAGCAGTTTCCAGATCAGGAACATCACAGGGTGTTCAACACTGTTGATGCTTTGGCTTAACACGGCTCCATATCCTGTGTCTGAAGCGTCGGTCTGGATAATAGGGACGTTAGGGCCTGCTTCAAGTCACGAAATGCAGCATCATCTTTCTTGTCTCATGCCACATTGTTGGGAGCCCTCTTCTTTGTAAGGTCTGTCAAGGGTGCCGCCCTCTTTCAGAAATGAGGTACGAACTGGTGGTAGTAGCCCAGAAAGGCTTGAACCTGCCTCTTGGTTCTTGGACAGGGTCATTTTAAAATGGCATCAACCTTTGAACACTGTGGTCTAACAGTACCAATGCCCACCAGGTAGCCTAAACATTTGGCCTTCATTAGTCTGAAGAAACATTTATTTTGGTTAATGCGAAGACCGGCCTCACTAAGCACATAGAGCATAATTTTGACCTGCCTATGTGTTCCTTCCATCCTCCCATGAGGTGGAATAGATGAATATGTCATTGAGATAGGCAGCACTGTAGGCATTATGGGGACCGAAGCACTTTGTCCACCAGATGTTGGAAGGTTGCAGGAGTACCGTGCAAGCCAAATAGGAGGACACAATACTGCTAGTGTCCATGAGGGGTGCTGAATGCTGTCTTTACTTTTGCAGAGTCTGTTAAAGGAATCTGCTAATACCCTTTTGTCATGTCAAGTGTGGTCAAATACTGAGCTTTACCCATCTGTTAGATGAGGTCATTGACTAGCGGCATTGGGAGACTTGATTGAGCTGATGGAAGTCGGTGCAAAACCTCCAACTCCCATTGGGGTTAGTGACCAAGACAATATGGCTGGACCAGGGACTATGGCTTTCTTCAATCACCCCTAGTTCTAGCATACCCTTGATCTCAAGTTCCACCTCAGCTTTTTTGCCTCGGGAAGCTAATAGGGTTGTTCTCTGACGATCACCCCAGTCTCTGTCATGTGCGACCGGGTGGAACTGTCGGAGTAAGTGGTGCAACAGTCATAGAGATGAGCCTGTGCTGCTTGTGCTTTAGATATGTGATCTTTTAATATCAGCCTGATTTTATAAAACCTCTTGTACAATTGTATAATGTATTCCAATATATTAATAGAAGGGAGGGCCTCCTCTTCCCAGCCTTCTTTGAGAATGTCTAATATGTCATGGGGTGATCACACATATAGGAGTTCAAAAAAGGAAGAAGCCCAGAGAGGCCTGGGGAACTTCCTGGTAGGCAAATAGTGTGAGGGGATCCTCGCTGACCACCTTACAAAGAATTTACTTAAGAGTCTGGTTAAATCTGTCCACCAGACTGTCTATATGAGGATGATAAACCGAGGTTGTTAAATGCTTTATTCTGAGTAATGTGGCAACCTCTCTGAAGTAAAAGGCATCCCCTGGTCTGTTAAGACTTCCTTGGGGATGCCGGCTTGTGCAAAGACCTCTGCCAGTTCCTGTGTGATGGATTTGGAGTTGGCTGTACAAAGCTTACGGATATTGGGTGGTGTAATCAACAAGGACCAAAATATATTTGTGTCCTCTTGCTGAGGTTTCTAGGGGTCTTACAAGGTCTAAACCATTTCTTTCAAAGGCAATCTTGATCAAAGGAAGAGGTACTAGAGGAGCATGGTCCTTCTTTGGAATCTGTTGCAGTTGACACTCTGG
Organism: Erpetoichthys calabaricus; assembly: GCF_900747795.2. Lineage (NCBI taxonomy): Eukaryota > Metazoa > Chordata > Cladistia > Polypteriformes > Polypteridae > Erpetoichthys > Erpetoichthys calabaricus. The sequence goes on from NC_041407.2 coordinate 35,628,278, forward strand.
ACAGGAGCTACAAAAGCAATGGACCTCCTCTTTTATCCACAGCCAATAAAATCGGAGATTGATTCATTGTAGTGTCTCTTCGGTCCACAGGTGGGCTCTTAGGAAGTGCATGTGTGCATGTTTGTAGACCTGTCACCGATAGGACTGCAGAACGAGCAACAAAGACCGCACCTCCCCCTTGTGTTCCATGACCCGATAAAGGAGGTCATTGTTAATCATAAATTGTGGCCCTTGCAGTGTGGGATGATGAGTACGATGGCCGTTTACTAGGACAACTGCATTTTTGCAAACTTCAGGGATTCGTTATTCCACTGCTCCTGTTTAAAGGAGGCCAGCGTTTGCCTAAATTGAAGGTGCAAAGTAGAAAGAGCGTCAGGAGTGACCTCAAGGGGTGTGATTTTGGGTTGCGGCGTAGCATCGTTGATTGATGATTACTCCATCTGCAATGTTGCGGTTTCAACCAGCCACACTGTACGCCCTGTTCTCTGGCAGTCGGCTATAGACATGTTGTGGGGGCAGTCTGGGATGAGGCTTCCTTGTCCATTACTAGGCCAAACTTGGTTACAGGAGTGGTTAGTGTGGTACCGCTCTAATTATTAGACCAGACCCACCCGAGGATCACTGGATAGAGGGGATTAGGAAGGACTGCTACTGTGATTGTCTGTAGGGAGTCCCCCGTGCCAATCACACAGGTAGTGGTTCTGTACCAGGGGAGTTCGCCATGAATACAGGTTACACTTGTCTTTTCATTTTTCCACCATCACGGTAACACATACTGGAGAGCAACAATGGAAATATTGCTCCTGGAGTCATAGAGAGCTGTGACACAAAGCCCATTCATCAACACCCCCCTGTAAAAAGAAGCAACAAAGGCTTAGCGAGAGAACTCCTTGAGCCCAGGTGTAGTCAATGGGTTCACCGAGTAGCAGGCAGGAGGGGATGGCATGCTCTACCTCCCCGTACTTGAAACAGCACTGGGGAGCCATGTGCTTTTGCTTTGGACAGACTGTGGGCTCTGTATTGCATCTGGTGAGCTCCGACATGGTGCTGCATCCTGGTTGGGCTTGGCAAGCAGACTTTACTGCCTTCACAGATTGGGATGCCATTCTGTGCTGCTTGTTGGTATCAATGAGGACTTCCATATTCTAATACGACTGTCTGCGGACTGGCTGGGTGAGGAATTTGGGGAGAGCATTTACTAGGACATCGTAGGCTAGTTGCTCAGCCACCTTATGGGTGTTGTGCTTGCCTGGCCATAGCTAGTACCCGGTCATTCCCCAGATGTCGAACGCTTGAGCACAGGTAGGCCACTCAGGGTCGAACTTCCAGTAGCGCCAGAGCCTCACCTGCTGGTCTGCCGATATGCTGTACCTCATGAGGACTTCAGTATTTGATACATTTATGGCTCGGCCCACTCCGAATGTGTTCAGTGATGTTGGGCAACAGTCTGCTTGAAAATGAGGAAATCTTTCAATATCATCAGATTCCAATAGCAGATCCAATACCTGGGATGGAGCCCGTACCTCTGCCCAGGCCTCTATCTCAGCGAGCTTCATCCTATATTCCCCCCATCTGTATTGTCATGTACAGCAGTTCTGTTGCCAACTCTGTCATGACTTGGGAAATATTGTGCTGCTCCTTCATCTCAGCAGAAGCTGCTAACTACACCACTATAACAAAAGACATGAAAAGGTTTGGGGGATACACCGTGTATACTTGAAATAAGGATAAATGGTTTTAGCAAAAAAATGAGTAGTCCAATATGGGACTGGTTGGGAACTGAAGTAGTTGGAGTTTTACAGTATATGTAGGTTGGGAGGAAGAGGTGTGTCTTCTGAGCTTGCTGGAAGTGGTGTGAGAGGAGGGTTGATTATGATTGCTGTTTGCGTTAGAGACTGAACTGAAGATTGAAAAACAAGGGAAAACGAGAAACAGAAAACCTTGACCTCAGTAATTGGAACTTCTGAGTCTAGAAGCTTGCCAACTTCTTTTATGATTTTGCAGATGCTCTGTCAAACATGGCAACACAAAGTTGATTCAACAGAAAGGAGAGTGACCTTAAACTCATATTAACACTCAGAGGAATATCCCTGTGGCTGTCGTCATTATTGTATTCAGAGAAAATTCATACGGGGTGTCACAAATGAAACAAACCAAATAGTTGTTTCTGCACTGTGTGTTCTAATATGTTAACAGTATGGCACAAGTGGAAAAGGTACTGTTATACCATGACATGGATGCACTAGGCAGCTCACTATTCATGCTCTCCAATTTTCATCATCATGGCCAGGAGCAACAGTCACCACACCTGCTGCTGCCTGTACACCACATCATGTGTGCAACCAGAAAACATGTATATGATCTGAACATGATATGTTATTTAAAATAACTCAACCATGGCTTTTAATAACCTAGCAGAGGATGCACTTTTATTTTATTTTCAACATTTGACTATGCCAGTTCCCATTGTGAAATCTGTTATTATACACCTATTTTTTCTTCAGACTTTATAGTTGTTCTGGGGAGTATATAAGCATGGAGAGAGCAGTCTTAATGTTAAAATCATGTCTTGATAAATATTTAATGTAGTTTAAAGTTATTTATACTTTACTGTGATGTTATCTTGTTTTGGCATGGGCACTGGTGTGTTAAGCTACTGTTGTCATAGTGGTTGATGGAGGCATGGCTTTATAGTTGCATCACTATTGTGATGGTATAATAGCCTACATGTAACTAAGAAGGAACATATACAGTCATATGAAAAAGTTTGGGAACCCCTCTCAGCCTCCATAATAATTTACTCTGCTTTCAACAAAAAAGATAACAGTGGTATGTCTTTCATTTCCTAGAAACATCTGAGTACTGGGGTGTTTTCCGAACAAAGATTTTTAGTGAAGCAGTATTTAGTTGTATGAAATTAAATCAAATGTGAAAAACGGGCTGTGCAAAAATTTGGGCCCCCCTTGTCATTGTGCTGCTTTGAATGCATGTAACTGCTCAATGCTGATTACTTGCAATACCAAATTGGTTGGATGAGCTCATTAAGCCCTGAACTTCATAGACAGGTGTGTCTAATCATGAGAAAAGGTATTTAAGGTGGTCAGTTGCAAGCTGTGTTTCCCTTTGACTCTCCTCTGAAAAGTGACAGCATGGGATCCTCAAAGCAACTCTCAAAAGATCTAAAAACAAAGATTGTTTAGTATCATGGTTTAGGGTAAGGTTACAGAAAGCTATCTCAGAGGTTTAAACTGTCAGCTTCAACTGTAAGGAATGTAATCAAGAAATGGAAGGCCACAGGCACAGTTGCTGTTAAACCCAGGTCTGGCAGGCCAAAAAAAATACAGGAGCGGCATATGCGCAGGATTGTGAGAATGGTTACAGACAACCCACAGATCACCTCCAAAGTCCTGCAGGAACAACTTGCTGCAGATGGTGTATCTGTACATCATTCTACAGTTCAGCGCAATTTACACAAAAAACATCAGTATGGCAGGGTGATGAGAAAGATGCCCTTTCTGCACTCACACCACAAACAGAGTCGCTTGTTGTATGCAAATGCTCATTTAGACACGCCAGATTCATTTTGGATCAAAGTGCTTTGGACTGATGAGACAAAAATTGAGTTATTTGGTCATAACACAAAGCGCTTTGCATGGCGGAAGAAGAACACTGCATTCCAAGAAAAACACCTGCTACATACTGTCAAACTTGGTGGAGGTTCCATCATGCTGTGGGGCTGTGTGGCTAGTTCAGGGACTGGGGCCCTTGTTAAAGTCGAGGGTCGGATGAATTCAACCCAATATCAACAAATTCTTCAGGATAATGTTCAAGCATCAGTCACAAAGTTGAAGTTACGCAGGGGTTGGATATTCCAACAAGACAATGACCCAAAACACAGTTCGAAATCTACAAAGGCATTAAGGCAGAGGGAGAAGTACAATGTTCTGGAATGGCAGTCACAGTCCCCTGACTTGAATATCATCGAAAATCTATGGGATGATTTGAAGCAGGCTGTCCATGTTTCGGCAGCCATCAGATTTAACTGGAGAGATTTTGTATGGAAGAATGGTCAAAAATACCTCCATCCAGAATCCAGACACTCATCAAAGGCTACAGGACAGCGTCTAGAGGCTGTTATATTTGCAAAAGGAGGCTCAACTAAGTATTGATATAATATCTCTGTTGAGGTGCCCAAATTTATGCACCTGTCTAATTTTGTTATGATGCATATTGCATATTTTCTGTTAATCCAATAAACTTAATATCACTGCTGAAATACTACTGTCTCCATAAGGCATGTCATATATTAAAAGGAAGTTGCTACTTTGGAAGCTCATCCAATAATAAACAAAAATCTAAAAAATTAAGAGGGGTTCCCAAACTTTTTCCTATGATTGTAGATTGTTTGGATTACTCTAAATAACTGTCACAGCATTTTGCTATTGATGTATTGGTCTTTGATCTCTTGCTTCTGTTTTTTGACGTCATACTTGCCTAATGTTTGGGTTTTGGTTGCCTCAGTAATAGTTTCTCAATCTCAACCTCTTGCATGCTTTGAACATGTCTCTCTGGTCCCCCTTTACAATCTGCCTTATAGCAGAAGAGAACTTTTCCAATTTTTTAAATAACAGTAATTATAATAAGCAACAATTAATAAAATAAGTTAACAAATAATAAATAACAATAAACACAAAATGGAATTTTCAATTAATAGTTTCTCTGAATAAAGATTATATAAGAAAATAATTCTGACTCTTACAGATGAACAAATATATAGAATATAGGACTCATTCCTGCTTTGAGGTGCATCAACAGCCATTCTGTTGCATATTATAACACTCAGACAGTTTTTTATTTCATGGGAAATGGTAACTTGAAACAAATATGTAGAAAAAGTATTTTATTGCTGATGTTTACCCATCTAAGAAACCAAATTTAAAATTGCTGTGGTGTGTTTTATGATTACTTTAATTTTATTTGTCTCAAAAATATAACAAGAGCCCCACAAGACGAAGGATGACCGTAAATCCTCAGCTTGTATAAAAAAGTTTAAATGAAGAATACTGTATTTATAAAGGATTTATTAATGAAAAACAGCAAATAAGGCCAAAATACTAAACAACAAAAAAGGAAAAATGAATTTACCTAAATAGGCAGTTTAGCCTAGCAAAGAAGACATAATACAATGTCCAGAAAATCAGAATCCTTATATCAGAGGAAGAAGGTAACAGAAACCTGGAAATCCAACAAAATCTTTAATGCTTATAAAACTCCACAAAAAACAAATGACCTCTGGCTCCTGACTTTTCTCAGAGAACTTACGCAGCCAGAGGGAGAGCTCAAAAGTTGTGATAACATGGTGGCCCCGCTTCTTGAGGACTCCACCTGCAAAGCTCAAGGAACATAAGCACATTTAAAGAGACAGCACACAATAAACCAGTAATAAGCAAACATCAACAAAAATAACAAACATATGAGTAATAGTAATAATACTACAAAGACAATAAATATAACAAAACTAGGGGGCTCTGCCCCCTGCTCGCTTCGCTCGCCAACCCCTGGCGTTGGGGCATGACAAAGAGTGAGATGTATGAATTAGATATAGAGTAGTGTGCAGGTGTGGATGATGCATATAGAAAGCCAAAAATACAGAGTTTGGCACAGAGTAATGGTTTAGTGGAATATTTCTTTGTACACAACATTAGTAGTAAAGATGGTGTCCTGTCCTTGAATGAGTCTTCCTTGGCATGGAGCATTTATAACTTTAACGTCAGATGAACGTCGAACACGTGAGAAGGCAACATAAAGTTGTCCATGTCCAAAAACGGGCTCAGAGAGGTAGATGCCAACCTTGTCCATGGTTTGTCCTTGTGATTTGTTGATGGTCATGGCAAATGCAGGTTTAATGGGGAACTGTCTGCGTTTCAATGTAAAAGGTAATTCTAGGTCAGAACTCGTAAGGTCAATTCTAGGAATGAGAACAGTATTGTTAGAATGTGATCCTGTAAGAACTGTTGCTTGAATAACATTGTGTGTCATGGTGTTGACGACTAAACGTGTGCCATTGGATAAACCCTGTTTTTTTTGGACATAATATAGTGCGTTGTGTTAAAAGGGGCATTTGGTCTAATGAGACCGCTGTTCCAAATATCTCCGTAAGTAAGTCGTCGCAGATGAAGGGTTGAGGAATTGTAATAATATCTGGGTGAAGTCCATCTGTGTTGGTGAGTGTACAATGTTCTAGTTGTAATAACCAATTGTTATATTCGGGATCTGGAAATCGCATGTTTTGTACCAAGTGTATCTTTAGAACGCAAAGCCAATTGTTCGCGTAACATTTTTTGTTCCGCGGTTTTAGAAGTGCGCCGAGGTGAATTTTTTTGTTTGATGCGGGTTCGTGTTTGTGGTCCCGTTACTCGAGCCGTCTAGTTTTGTATCCGTGATCGTGAATTGATGACTTGTTTGATCTTTCTCGTGAGGAATATGGATAAGTAATAAGTAGGATCGAACACACTGTTAATATGCGGACTGTTCGTTTCTTCGTATTATCATCAATCAGGTCTCGCGCCTGTATATCTATTGTAGTTCGGTCTTGTGTTGTTTATATGACGTCGTCACGTATTTTAAGGTGGACCGAATAATAGCTGAGCGCATGGTATGTGGAGCAATAGGTAAGCACTGTCTAAAATCTACTCCTAATAAAAGTACCTTTACTCCAAAGGGAATATTATTATTCATCAACGCAATGCCAATTGTCCGCGTATTTTAAGGTGGACTGAACAATAGCTGAGCGGATTGTAAGTGGAGTAATAGTTAAGCACTGTCTTAAATCTCCTCCTAATAAAAATACCTTTCCCGCAAAGGGAATGTTCTTATTCATCAACGTTTGTAGAAGTTTATCAATGGTGTTGAGTAAGTGACTGGATGCCATTGTACATTCATCTATAATTAATAGTGTGGCAAGACGGATGTCACGTGCATTGTTACTGTGAATTGTCATAGTGGATACCGATGTTTCTGTGATTGGGACCGGTATTTGGAATAAGGAGTGACATGTGTTTTTGGAGCCGAGACATTTTTTCTTTCACGGTTTCAGAATCGCTTTGTAGGTGCCGACGTGATTTGTGCATATTTGCGTTCTTGATTTGTTTCAGGGTGCACTGTTCCAATGCGATGTAATATTTGTCCACATACGCGAAAGCAGTATGGGTCATTGCCTTTTGGTGACATGATATTTACTCCGGTAGATGCAAAATCAAATGAAGTATTGTAGGATGTAATGCAGATGCGCCGCCGTGTATTTTGTTTTTTCCTGCGGGTTCGTGTGTTTGGTCTCGTTATCCGAGCCGAATCGTTTTGTACCCGTGAGCGTGCATTCATGACTTGTTTGTTCCTCAGCATGCGAAATATGGATAAGTAATAAGGAGGATTGCACTCACTGTTAATATGGAGCCTTTTCTGCAGTTGAACGGTTAATAGTGCTTTATTGTAAGGAGATCCACCTATGCTGCCTAGTGTGAAGGTTTTGAGATGACGTATGTTTAATATGGACGGTTCCTTTAGAAATGGGGCTTTGGGTGTCACTTCTTATTGATGTTAGTGTGTTTGTGGGTCTGATTCGTCGTTGTTGTGAACGTTTCGTGTGCCATGTCTCGTCTCTAATGGGCCTGGCGTGGCGGTCACGGCTTCTTTTTTTTGTTGCGTTAGGAGCTTGTTAAATCCTCCTGTTTGTGTGGGTCCCGTTTCGTGTGCAATGGGATTTGTGCGGCGCCGTGTGCTTTTTCTGCGTCTGAGCGGGGTTGGGATTGATGGTGCGCGAGCGTCTTCTTTCTTTTTGTGTGCCAGGGGCTTGTTGAATCCTCTTCTTTGTGTGTGTCCCGTCCGTTGCTTGTAGGGTGGGTGGGGTAGTTTTGGGTTCTTTTTTTTTGTGTGCCAGGGGCTTGTTGAATCGTCCTCTGTGTGTATGTCCCGTCTGGTGCCTGTAGGGGGGGGGGTGGTGGTGGCTTGCAGGTGGGCACGAGCGGCTTCTTTTTTTTTGTGTGCTAGTTTCGTGTGCAATGGGTTTAGTGCGGCGCTGTGCGTCGCCTGCGTTTGACTCCTTTTTTCTGTGCTGACTCCTTTTTTCTGTGGTCGTGGGGCCTCATTTCTTTGACTCCTTTTTTCTGTGGTCGCGTCCGCCTCTCGCGGAGCCTCATTTCTTGGGGCGCCTGCGCAGTACGTCTTTTTGCGGCTACAGCCCATGGCCGGATGTCCCTGCGTCCATCTGGTTTAGCATTCTCGGTTAGTAATATGGATACTTAAAAACATGTTAATCTATAATAATAAAAGGCAAAGCCCTCACTGACTGACTGACTGACTGACTCACTAATCACTAATTCTCCAACTTCCCGTGTAGGTGGAAGGCTGAAATTTGGCAGGCTCATTCCTTACAGCTTACTTACAAAAGTTAGGCAGGTTTCATTTCGAAATTCAAAGCGTAATGGTCATAACTGGAACATATTTTTTGTCCATACACTGTAATGGAGGAGGCGGAGTCACGTATCGCGTCATCACGCCTCCTACGTAATCACGTGAACTAAAAACAAGGAAGACATTTACAGCACGAGTCACACGCGGGAACGAAGGTAAATGACGTTAATTTTTGACTGTCTTTTAATACTGTGTAAGCATACATATTAACACATGTGCAATTAAACGTGTGCATTTACGGGGTGATTTCTCAGGCTTAAAAGCTCACCTTTTATCAAACGCGGGAAGAAAGGTAACTGACGTTGTTCACTGTCTTTTAATACTGTGTAACCATACATATTAACACATGTCCAATTAAACGTATGCATTTACAGGGTGATTTCTCAGGCTTAAAAGCTCGCCTTTTACTAAAAAGGTAAATGCAAAACTATTTTCAATCAGTTTATTGAAACGCTCCCGTTAAGGATTTCAATAACATATTCGCGAGATAAAACAAGGAAGTAGGGGGAAATGGAGGAACAGCCGCAAACAGCGAAGAGCAAAAAATTAATTAAACAATTGAGAACGGAGCGAGTTAAGCATACAAGCATGTTCATAAGGGAAACAAAGCACGATGTAAAACGTAAGTTTCAATTAAGTTTATAGAAACGCTCCCGCTGCGGATTGCAATAACATATTCGCGAGATAAAAGTTTAATGAGAACACACGAGGTATAAACGAACCACACGCCGTGGCGCAACGTTAGGGGCAACCTTTTCAACCATTCTATGATCTGCTTCTCGCAACTGAAAGATGGGACATGGCGGATGTTAGCCGACTTGCTGACCGCAACGTTAGGGGCTTCAACTATGGCGCTGACGCCACATCTCAGTGCCAACACTTTGCAGACTGTACTTAAAAGACACGCCCTCCTCACTGGACAGTTAAAAACACCAATCAAACTAACGATGACATCAAGTATTACCCAATCCAAAGTAGGAAAGGAGGCATCTTCATAAAATGTGTGTGGGATGATTTGCATGAGACGCTGCTTTAAAAAAAAAATGATAAAAAAAATACTGGATAAATCCCGTCCAGTATTGATTCAAAACGGGACGCGCAATTTCATTCTCAAACGCGGCACGATTCCGTATTTTAAAGGACAGGTGGCAACCCTACAGTGCCAGGTAACCACCCATACAATCAGATTGTGATTCAGACTAGGAATGCAATGAATGTAATTACCCCGATCTACATACAAGGCGAAAGTCTTGCAACATTCAAAGATGATGGTTTGGGATAAGTACACCATACAACATAAAAGAGCTTATGAAGCCTTGAACCGAAAAAAGCAAGATCTCAGAGATCGTAAAAAAAAAAAATAGGAGGTAATGTTGTTTTACTCACTGTAGATTTTAGTCAAACATTACCAGTTATTCCACGAGGGAGACCAGCAGATGAACTCAACGCGTGTTTAAAATCCATGCTTCTCCCACACTCGGTTATATGTCGCGTGTTCTCGGGTAGGTGCACCAAAAAATTTATACATTTAAGCATGTAATGGGCAAACAAAAAATGAGGTATACCCGAAGGCACTGCAGTAGTACTTCATGTAACTTTACTTCTTAAATGTTAATGTTTTACTGTTTAATAATTTATACGCTTCTTATATGTTGTTCAAATTCTTTATCAAAATACCACTGACAGCGCAATGCACGATAACATGGAGTGAATACACCATACGCATCCGCCCACGGCTGCCCTGCTGTGCGCAGATAGGAGTTGATTCTACAATAAAATAAAATAAACATTAAAACAGTAAAACAATCATCACCCATAAAGCGTGTGTGTGTGTATATATGTGTATATATATATGTTGATATGTGGATGTGTATATGTATATATATATATATATATATATATATATATGTAGATATGTATATATATGTGTATATGTATATGTATATATATGTTTATATGTGTGTGTGTGTATTTTATATATATAAAACACAGCAACACTCATAACAATGACAACACAATTACATTGACAATCATGTTACGTTATTTTTAAAATGTTTCCTTTTTTTTTCATAACCTCTTTAACACACTACTTCTCCGCTGCGAAGCGCGGGTATTTTGCTAGTCCATAATAATATGTTGTATGTAAAATATACCAACTATGACTGTTATGTCAGCGTACTGATGTGGATATGAGAGTCAACCAGGAGATAGACATCTAGACAGAAAAAGGTCAAAAGCAGAAGATCAAAAATATGTGCATCAAAGCCAAAATAAGAGATAAAATACATAGTTAAAATGAGTATATATATATATACTATATACTATTGAACTTTCCAACGGTCTTTGTTACTTATGGGCTCATCTTCAAGAAATTTATTACGCGGGTTCCCAACGCTAACTGAATCCTACTTACGTACATATATACATCCATAGCCTGTAGCTCGGTCACCGTGTGAGGTGGCGTTGGGTCCCCCCCCATGCCTCCCACGTGGTTGGCTGCCTGCCTATATAAGGCTGTCCGTTGCTCCGGCCTCTTCATTTCCTTCCTTGCTTCGCCATGGTATTCACGTCTCCCTGCTGATAACTGCAGCCTTTTTATTTAATCCACGGCTTCTCTGCTGTTTTATTGTTCGTTTATTACGATTATAGTTATTGTGTAGGTATTTTAGACTTAGTTTACATTGTTCAGGTACCCATTTCTTTTATCGTTCCAACCTTACCCCCATTAACATGTCTATCGAGGTGATCACCATCGATCAAAGAACTGTCACTTACCGAGTAGTTCCATGCCCGGAGATGGCGACTGCCTTTTCCATTCTCTGTTACATATTGCACGGCCATATCAGGCTCACTCTTGATATGCAGAAGAACATTGTGTCTTATGTATTGAATGACTGGGACAGGTTCAAGGTGTGGACTGATGACGGTACAGGAGATAATTATACTACACAGGAGCACTATAAGAGTGAAATGCTTAAGCCCTTCACCTATGGTTCTGCATGTGAGTTGATGGCTGCCGCTGAATTGTTCGGTTGTCGCTTTCAAGTGTACCGAAATGGCCAAATATTTTACACCTTTGGATAACCACCAATGCCTCTTACAAAGCCTTCTTCAAAATGTTTACCCCAATCTATGAAATCTCCACGAAAACGACGTGTCATTGTTGAGGGAGAGAGCTATCCTGACACCAAGAAATGACATGACTACGACTATAAACCACATTTTACTTCAAGAACTACCTTCACAACCGAAAACATATCAGTCTGTGGATTCAGTTGTAGAAGTGGAAGACGCGGTGCACTATCTGGTAGAGTTTCTCCACACTCTGAATCCTCTAGGCACTCCTGAGCATAATCTAATTTTGAAGGTTGGGACACCAATAATGTTACTGAGAAACTTACAGCCACCAAAACTTTGTAACGGCACGAGACTTCAGGTCACGTGTCTGCAAAAGAACTTAATCAAAGAAACTATTTTTACTGGCAGTGGCTCAGGGGAGAGAGTTTTTATTCCTCGCACCCCCGTTATACCCTCTGATCTCCCATTTCAATTCAAACGCCTAAAATTTCCAGTAAGGCTCTGCTTCGCAATGCCAATTCATAAGTCTCAGGGACAGACCCTACAAAAGGTTGGCATTGATTTGAGGCAAGATTGCTTTTCACATGGCCAACTATACGTTGCATGCTCAAGAGTAAGCTCAGCGCACAGCTTAGTCATATTACAACCAGACGGCCGAACTGACAACGTGGTATACAAAGAGATCCTTAACAAATAATTATTGGTATATTTTCCCTCAGTTTGAAAAGGTTTACTTTTCTTCTTAATAAAATTTGAATGCGGTACTTCGCCGCTGTGAAGCGCGGGTATTTTGCTAGTATACAGTATATATATATATATATATATATATATATATATATATATATATATATATATATATATATATGGATATTTTAGACCAATAATGATATTTATACAGTAAAATGTACAGCTTAATGTAGATGATTATTGTCATACAACCAGGATTGTGCTTGCTATAGGGTTATCTGACTTTATTTATTTACTTTTATTGTCTTTTAAATGCCTTACCAGTTCCATTTAGTAAATGCTACGGTATTGCATATTCTGATGGCTGAAGAAAAGAGTGCCTGCTTGATAGGCTACTGGAACATTTACACATCTGAATATCTTCAGAAGTCCCACAAACAAAGAAAGTAGGTTTGAAAACAAAATGAGTGATCATTGAAAAATAAGCAGCATTTAATGCATTATAATAACATAAGCAAAATATGGGGAACCAGTTATAAGTCAAAATATTGGAAAATGTTACTAACATTTTATATTGTAATTGTCCTTAATAAAAAGATGCTTGGGAGCCAACAGATCTTGCTTTTACACAAGAGCTGAGCTAAATGACTTTGTTACACTGAAAATGTCAGCCTGCCCTTCGTAAGAGTAAGCTTCTTTCTGAATGTGTAATTTCTTGACTTTTTTCATTACAGTTCTGTGTAAAAAGAAAAATTTGTATTTTTTAGGATGTATATAACATGAAGCTTTATTTGATGCACATTAAAGAAACAATTATTCATTTTACAAGTCGAAGTAGGTATTTTTGAAGCTTATTTGTATATGAATTGTGAGGAACATGTAAAGACTCTTTGCAGTTACTGTATGTTGTGGGAGAAGGAGCTGCCATTTTGAAAACACAGTAATGATTTAATGAGGTCAGTGGTGGAAGAGATGGAGTGCAAGGTTAGTAGTTTCCTATGGAATTTCAAAGATTGCTACACAATCTGTGTAATATTTCACTGTGTGGGAGCAATAATAAACTGAGGCTTCCATTCAGCTCAGTGAAATTGGAATTCAGTGTGAAGTGACCATAAGAACAACTGTGGTACATGGAGTCAAAGAACCCCAAATTGAGTGTACTGGCATCATAGTGAGGACTGGGAGGAAATGGAAAGCAGCAGACACAGTGTAACAGGCACTGTCACAGTGTTCTTGTTGGAAGAGTGGCACAAGGTAGAGCTGGCCTCGGTAGCGAGACAATAACTCAGTAAGATGCTGCTAGTGAAAAAAGAAAGAAGAGGTCTGGTGCAAGAAGAGGTACAAGCTGCAGTGGAGGAGGAAAGGAATAGCAAAACAGTAACCATAAATCAACAAGGAGCCTGGATGAAATGGGAGCAAGCTTTAAAAAGGAGTCACATGGAAGGTCGTCTGTCAATTAAAGCGTCAGAGAATCAGGTTCCTAATACAAAGAATCTATGATGTCCTCCCAAGTCCAACTTATTTGTTCATTTGGGACTGAAATACCTGCATGCCCCCACTGTTCAAAGACAGGGACCTTAGAACACATATATTGAAAAGGTACTCCAAAGTGTTGGTGGATGAGCATTACATCAACAACTTTATTTCATGTATAGCCCAAAATCACACAAAGAATGCCTCAATGGACTTTAACAGGCCCTATTTTATGGCAGTCCCCTGGCCTTGACTCCCTAGGAAGACAAGAAAAAACTCCCCATAAAAACCTTTGTTGGGAAAAAAATTGGAAAACATCTTGGGAAAGGGAATTCAGAGAGAGACACTCTTTTAGGTAGGTTGGGAGAGCATTGGGTGTCAAAAATGCGGTAAATACAACCCACAAAACAGAACATAATAATCCTCTTCACAGAGCTAGATACCCAATCTTTGACACCTCAGAAATACAATAGTAGAAATTACTTTGTTCTTGCACAGTGCTCCTCACCAAGGGCAGGCGCAGAGCACTGCAACAACTCTCAAAGCAAAAAGCAAAAATATATTATACCACTCAATAAATACAGAACTATCACATATAAGGATACACATTTGTTCAAATACATCAAAACAAAGTGGAAACTAATTAACATAAATGAAAAACGACAATCTCTGTCCATCAGTTAATTGTAGAACCACATTCAGATTGTAGGAGTCAGAAAAGCGAAAGAACAGTCAGAGTCCTGAAGACCTCGGCCAACTAGACACCTCCCCCCTACTGGTCATTCTACATTTGAGTCAGTGCTGGGCTGGCCAATCGGATGAAAGGACTCTTCTACCTGATGATTCCAGTGGTGCTTTATCTGAGATGATTTTTTCCGTACGTAGGCAAACAACTTGACAGTAGAGCAGTGGCACCAAGTACCAAATGAGGATACCAAGAAGAGAAACAGAGTAAGTGAGGGTTAGTAACAATCATATTACTTATATTTTAATACTAATGAAGAGAAACAGAGTAAGTGAGGGTTAGTAACAATCATATTACTTATATTTTAATACTAATGACTAACAACAGAGACACATTATGCACAGCTAATCAGCAGCTTTACTCAGGGTACGCTAAACTGAAGTGAGTCTTCAGTGTGGATTTAAAAGCTGAGCAGGCAGACCATTCCACAGTTCTGAGGCCCAATAACTAAAAGCTCTACCTCCACCTATTATTTTATTAATCCTTGGAATCATAAGCAGATCGGCATCTTGAGATCTTAATGTGCACTCTAGCTTGTAAGTAATGATAAGTTCGGATAAGTAAGCAGGGCCTTGGCCATTTAAGGCTTTCTATGTTAAAAGGGGGACTTTGAAATCTGCCCTAAACTTAACCAGGAGCCAGTGTAAGGGAACTGGAGTTATATGTATTTTCTTCTTTTTGTAATAATTCTTCCAGCACCATTTTGAATTAACTGAAAACTGTATAAAGGACAGTTTGAACAGCCAGTGAACACTGCATTGCAGTAGGCAGCAGAAATGCTGTCAATGCATGAATTCATTTAGATTTTAATATTTTAAAAACACTTTCATTTTCCAACATTTCTAAGATATAAAATACATATTTTACCCAGCTTATGCATTACTGTTGGAGGAGATATTAAACTTAAATCAATTATCTGTTTTGTTGTTGGGAACACCAGCAATTAAATAAATGTACTACTTAAAAAAAATTAAGGGAAAACTTAACCATCACAGTCTAACACCAAGTCAGTTACGCATCTGGGTTATCAGTCTGTCTAATTAGGAAACACTGGAGAGGCAACAGCAAGACAACCCCCAAAAAGGGAATGGTTTTGCAGGTGATGGCCACAGACAATTGCTCTCTTCTTATCCTTCCTGACTGATTCTACTCTAGTTTGGTATTTTGCTATTGTCCTTCTAATTACTGGTAGCAAGAGGCAGTACCTGCAGCTAATTCAGATTGGACAGGTAGTCCAGCTCCTCCAGTATGGCATATCCATATGTGCTGTCCTGAAATTCCAGGAGATGGGCTGTTACATGAGAAGAGCTGGGGGATGCGCAGTCAATGGCATCAATTCCATCATCCTGGAACTGCCTACACATTCTGGCTGCATTGAGTATTATGCTGCACGAGGAGAAACCCAGGGCCCACTGCACTAATGTAAGGTTTGACAATGGTTCTGGGGATTTCATCCTGGTACCTAACAGCGGTTAGGGTACTGTTGCCTAGCACATGTACGTCTGTGAGACCCTCCAAGGATATGCCTCCTCAGACCATCACTGACTCACCACCAAACCGGTCATGCTGGGTGATGTTGCAGGCTGCATAACATTCGCCACAGTGTCTCCAGACTCTTTCATGTCTGTCACATGTGCTCAGTGTGAACCTGCTCTCATCTGTGAAGAGAACAGGACATCAATGGCAGAGCTGCCAATTGTGGTATTCTCTGGCAACCGAGCTGCACAATGGTGGGCTGTGGGTACAGGTCCCACTAGAGGATGTCAGGCCCTTATGCCTCCCTCATGGAGTCTGCTTCTGACAGTTTGGTCAGAAACATGTACACTAGTAGCCAGCTGGAGGTCATTCTGTAGGGCCCTGGCAGTGCTTCTCCAGTTCCTCCTTGCACAAAGGAGCAGATACCAGTTCTGCTGCTAGGTTGATGCTGTTCTATGACCCTGCCCAGCTCTCCTTGTGTAGCGGCCCGTCTCCTGGTATCTCTTCCATGCTCTCAGGGACATAGCAAACCTTCTTGTGACAGCATGTATGGATGTGCCATCCTGGAGAAGCTGGACTACCTCTATAACCAGAATCGGCTGCAAGTACTGTCTCATGCTACCAGTAGTGACAAGTGATCTAAGCTTTCAGCTCCTCAAAGAAGCAATGGCTCATCAGCTTTCTGGTTGCAGAGAGAGAGGTCATATGTGGTCCTTACAGGCACTGGAATAGATCATTACATCATCTAGGTAAGCAGCATTATAGGCACTATGGTGCTTAAGCAGTCTGTCCATCAGACATTGGAAGGGGCTGGGGCCCTGTGAATCCAAAGGGTAAGGCACAGTACTGCCCATGTTGATTGGGGGTGCTGAACGCTGTTTTCTCCTTGGCTGACTCCATCAGTGGAAACTGCCAATAACTTTGTGCAGGGTGTACAGGTACTGGGTGTTGCCTAGGCATTCTAGAAGATCATCCACCCTCAGCATGGAATAGGCGTCAAAACTGGAAACCAGATTGAGCTATCAGAATTCACTGCAGAAATGCCACCTCCCATCGGGCATTGTGAAAAGGACGATAGGACTAGACCAAGTGCCGTGTTTTTCTTCAATAATGCTAAGTTCCAGCATTCACCTGCTCTCCAACTCTGCTTCATCCTGCTTTACCTCTGGGAGGCAATAGTGCTGCTCATGAACCACGATTCCTGGAGGAGTGATTACATCATGTGCTATCAACAAAGTGTGCCCCAGTTTGGCATCGACCACTCCGGTGGCCACATTGATGGTGGCCTTCAGCCAAGAGATAATAATAATAATAATAATTTTTTGCATTTATATAGCGCTTTTCTCACTACTCAAAGTGCTTAGCAATTGCAGGTTAAGGGCCTTGCTTAAGGGCCCAACAGAGTAGAGTCCCTTTTGGCATTTACGGGATTCGAACCGGCAACCTTCCGATTGCCAGTGCAGATCCCTAGCCTCAGAGCCACCACTCCGCCCAGAGCATCTCCTCTCAGACTGAAGCAGAGCTAGCGTTAGTCTGGTCCATCCAGGGTCTAAGTAGGCTGACATGATAGACACACTCCACTTCCTATCCAGTATTTCAAATGGTTACATCCAGTAGGCCATGAGTTTAGAGTGGGAGGTAGGGAGGTCTCCCAGTTGAAACTCACGTAGACAGGACCTGTGGTTATAGTGCCATGACTGGGTGCTTTGTGCCGCCCACATGTGCTCCTGTACTAGGCTGAAACTTGTGAGGTGGTCCTATAATCCAGTATAATCCAGGATGTTGCGAGGATGGGTCCTCCTCTTCCTGCCATCCCCTCCCTAATGAGGTTGAGCAGACCCTGTGACTGTTTCCTATAGAAAACCTCAAACAGTGAGAAGCAGTTACAGACTTTGTGGACTGCGAACAAAACCTTTTGTTTTGCAAATGTGTTAATCAGCGCAAGCAGACTGCTATCCCATCCCCCCACCACCGCAGCTCAACTCTGACAAAATGTTCTCCCAGCTCAAGTCCGTTTATCTAGGTGAGAGTTGCCTGGAGTTGTATAGGGTAAATAATGTATGGTTATTTGGAACACATGCATTGCATGTGTGTTCCATGTCTACAAAGATCTATGTAAATGTAGGGCGACATGAAATGCGAGGCAAGAAATGTTGAGCACATAGCTAAAACAGAAACTTTTGTAAGTGTATAATGTGTGAAGACTGAAGTCCAAATATCAAAGAAACACTTTCATAAAAGATACATGTATAAGAAAACAAGTACGCTTTTATTAAAGAATATAACCAAAAAAACAAAATCGGGTTAGGGTACAACACTGACACATCTACTTGAGTGGTGCTGCGGTAAGATCTGCTGACTCATAACCAAGATGTTGCAGGTTTGATTCTTGGCACTTCCTGGAATTACAGTTTTGAATAGTGAGCTACTCTTATTGTTACTGGTACAGAATAAAAACATACAGTCCATTTGAGTCTGTAACAAGGTTAGCGTTTTTTTTAATTCAGTTTTATTCTCTCACTCATGTTCATTGGGTGCATGTATTCTGCATCCATACTGTCACTGCTTCTGAAAAGGGAACTGTGACAGGGTTAGATGCAACATTGTAACAGTACCTTTCTCCAAGAGTCTAGCCGCACGCCATAGTGCTGTTGAGATGTGGGCACTTGGTTACCAGGTGGCCAAGCTTGCTGCATTTGTAGTACCAAAGGATGCCTGCTGCTTTCCCTTGGTGGGAGCCAGATTCGGGTTCCTATGGGGAGGCCTCTGAGCCGAAGGTTCATTTGGTCTGGGAGTGTCCCCACTCCTCTGGACATTCAGTCTGTAGAGTCGTGCGATGGCACTCAGTAATCTCAACCAGGACCTTCATATCCACCCAAGACTGATGGTGAATCAGGCAGTCCAAATGTTTTGGGAGCATGTGGATTAAGAAAATACAAGCAACCATCTCTATCATGTGCTCCCCTGTGTTTTCCCCAGGGTGTAGCCAGTGGGCCAGTTTTTCCCACATATTAAATGCTTTGGCCCGAGCTGGTCACTTGGAGTTGCATCTCCAGTCCTGGCAGTGTTGCGTCTGACAGTGTTCACCTGTATCTGGTTAGCCTCTCTCACTTGAGGGTTTTGGTCACTTGGAGTTGCATCTCCAGTCCTGGCAGTGTTGCGTCTGACAGTGTTCACCTGTATCTGGTTAGCCTCTCTCACTTGAGGGTTGGGTAGTCATCGGAAGCGTGCTGGTCCATATCATAATAGGTGTTTTGTGCCGCTACAGAAAGAAAGGGGCATAATATATGTGCCCTTCTCTTCAAGCCATCATTGTTAAGTCGCAGTGTGCTCAAATATTAATAGGTATGTTTCAATGTCTTCTTTCAGGCACATCAGGATTAATGCCTCGCACCTTCATGATGCCTTCAGCTTTGACCTCTCCCAATTCATTTTACTGGGCCAGTACAAGCAGTTGTAGTTCGTCCACTTGTTGTGCAAGCTGTTTTACCAGCTTGGATAGGTCCACTGGTTCAGTCATCCTGTTGACTATACCAATGTAACATGACCAAAGAGAAATCAATATACTACAAACAATGGTTGGGATACCAACCAGGTTACTTCGTTTACTAATAAACAACAAAAAGATATGGCACAATGGCCCATATAACAGAAACCAAACAAAGTTGTTGATTTGCCTTGAGCCTCCAGTGTTAATTAGAGGGAACTCTGTTTTCAGTGATGGTCATGCCAATGTGAGACGCCACCTTCTGGGAACAGTTCCTTTTTATAGCCATTTAAAGCCTTCTTGGGGCTTAGACATGTAGTTAGGCATCCTTCCTAGGCAGCAGCTCATTGCTGGAGAAAAAGGAGACAATACTTGTCCTGGGGGGAACTGCGTACCCCCTCAGAGCCCGGAAGATGGTTCCCAGATGTGCATGTGTAACTATATATATATATTATTATTTATTTAGCAGATACTGTTAATTAAAAGCAACTTATAAAAAATCTATAAAATTGGTTTGAGTGTTCATCAGGAAAATACTATGTTAACAAATGATAAAGAACAAAATATTAAAATGAAGCATAAGGTGAGTAAGCTATAATTAGTTCCATGGCTAAATGAAGAAAATAAACTCAGAAGGTTACAACAGATTGGCTGTGCAGGATGTGAACTGATACTTTGCAGTTTAGGGCACAGGATCAGTATTTTGGGGGTATGTAATTGGTCAAGAAGTACAGTATCATAAGTGACTAATCTAAACCGAATCTCTTTTATAGTGAAGTAAAAATGTAATACAGGTGACCTGATTTTTTTTTTGGTTATCAGGTCAAGTGACATTTGAGGTACTAGAGAATTGTTTAAAGCTCTGTTCTCACTATATAGGTAGATCCAAGAGTGGGGCAGAGGGATAGAAAAATTAGACCAAAAATGCTGTGTGAACAGTTACTTTTAAGAAGTAGTGGATTGTTATTTTATTAGTGACAAAAAAGCTTACTATTAAGAAAAATAGGCTGGCCCTGTGAGTGATAAACAAAAGCAGATTCATACAATACTGCAGTATTGTACTGTATAATTTGTCTGGAGTAGTACAATACTAAAAATGAGTGCAAGTAAAAATAAACTTAGTTTACATTTTTGCCTTTGAATAAGGTTTTTTTAAACACAATTGAGTTTCTGTATATTTGAAGAGTAATATTTGTTCTGACAGTCCTAGTGTTAAGATAACCTTGTTCTACAAGAAAATGCAAATAAAAGAGAGGACACTGCTTTTTAATGTTTAAATAATAAGTAAAACATATGGCTGCTGCTTTTAATTTTGATCTGTAAATGATCATTTTAACTGTGTTAAAACTAATTACACTTACATCATGCTGTATTATGTTTTTAAATAATACATAGCTTTTTATTAACATTTAGCCTTTTTAAGTAGCTTCTCGTGCCCACATAACTGTTATGGTTCATTATGTACACACATATAAATGCAACTACGGAATGGGATATCCTGCAGGGATCACATAGTGAGAACATTGAGGAGGTTGTTGACTATACTACTGACTACATCAACTTCTGTATGGACATTGTAGTTCCAGTAAGAACAGTACGCTGCTATACTAACAACAAGTCATAGATTGCAAGTGACATCAAGGGCCTTTTGAACCAGAAGAAAAGGGCTTTTAAAGGCGGTGATCAGCATGAGCTCAAGCGCGTGCAGAAGGAAATCTGAGTAGAGTAAAGAGCAGTACAGGAGAAAGCTGGAGCAGAAGTTGCAGAACAACAGCATGAAGGAAGTGTGGGACGGGATGAAGATCATCACTGGCTGCAGCTCGAAGCGGAGTGCCACCATCGAGAGAGACATGGAGAGAGCAAACCAGATGAACAACTTCTTAAACAGGTTTGACCACCCTAACCCCATTCTCACCTCAGAGTACTGCACCCTCCACCCATCCTTCTGCTGATACCAGCATAGGTGAGAGTCCCCCCCCCCCCCCACTCACAATTACAGCAGCCCAGGTAAGCAGAGAGCTGAGGAGACTTCATGCCAGCAAAGCAGTGGGTCCAGATGGAGTATCGCCCCGACTGTTGAAGGCCTGTGCGCTGGAGCTGGGGAGTCCTCTACAGCACATCTTCAACCTGAGCCTGGAACAGGGGAGAGTCCCGAGGCTTTGGAAAACATCTTGAATCACCCCAGTACCAAAGGTATCACGTCCTAGTGAGCTGAATAACTTCCGGCCTGTCGCTGTGACGTCGCATGTGATGAAGACCAAGGAGCTGCTGCTGCTTCATCACCTGAGGCCACAGGTCCGCCATGCCCTCGACCCTCTGCAGTTCGCATACCAGGAGAAGGTGGGAGCGGAGGATGCCATCATCTATGCTACACTGATCCCTCTCCCACTTGGACAGAGGCAGCGGTGCTGTAAGAATTATGTTTCTGGACTTCTCTAGCACCTTCAACACCATCCAACCTCTGCTCCTTGGAGACAAGCTGACAGTGATGGGAGTAGATTCATACCTGGTGGCATGGATTGTGAACTTTCTTACAGACAGACCTCAGTATGTGCGTCTCGGGAACTGCAGGTCTGACATTGTGGTCAGCAACACAGGATCTCCACAGGGGACTGTACTTTCTCCGTCCTGTTCAGCCTATATACATTGGACTTCCAATACAACTTGGAGTCCTGCCACATGCAAAAGTTCGTTGACGACACTGCTATCGTGGGCTGCATCAGGAGTGGGCAGGAGGAGGAGTATAGGAACCTAATCAAGGACTTTGTTAAATGGTGCAACTTAAACCACCTACACCTGAACACCAGCAAAACCAAGGAGCTGGTGGAGGATTTTAGGAGGCCCAGGGCCTGGGACCCCTGGACCCCATGATTATCAGTGGTGACTGTGTGCAGAGGGTGCAGAACTATAAATATCTGGGAGTGCAGCTGGATGATAAATTGGACTGGACTGCCAATACTGATGCTCTGTGCAAGTGAAGACAGAGCCGACTATACTTCCTTAGAAGGCTGGCGTCCTTCAACATCTGCAATAAGATGCTGCAGATGTTCCATCAGACGGTTGTGCCGAGCGCCCTCTTCTACGCAGTGGTGTGCTGGGGAGGCAGCATAAAGAAGAAGGACGCCTCACACCTGGACAAACTGGTGAGAAAGGCAGGCTGTATTGTAGGCATGGAGCTGGACAGTTTTACATCTGTGGTGGAGCGACAGGCACTGAGCAGGCTCCTGTCAATCATGGAGAATTCACTGCATCCACTAAACAGTGTCATCTCCAGACAGAGGAGCAGCTTTAGCAAGAGACTGCTGTCACTGTCCTGCTCCACTGACAGACTGAGGAGATCATTCCTCCCCCACACTATGCGACTCTTCAATTCCACCTGGGGGGGGTAAACGTTAACATTATACAAAGTTATTGTCTGTTGTACCTGCATTTATCACTCTTTAATTAATATTGTTTTTATCAGTATGCTGCTGCTGGAGTATGCGAATTTCCCCTTGGGATTAATAAAGTATCTATCTATCTATCTATCTATCTATCTATCTATCTATCTATCTATCTATCTATCTATCTATCTATCTATCTATCTATCTATCTATCTATCTATCTATCTATCTATCTATCTATCTATCTATCATGATACAATCATTGAATAATATTGTATGATGTGATTTTTAGTACATGTTGCCCAACACAAATCTGTAATTTTCAGCTTTAAGGCCTTTATTTTTTTTTTGTTAGTAATAAAGTATAACCTTTACCAGACATTCATCATTGTGCATTTGTTGAGTAAGAAGCAAAGGTTCGGCAGTGATCACAAGCAACACTGTGTCATGTTTTTCATATTTCACCTTAGACAAGAACTGAAATGATGAAGAGCTGATAAATACAATATTTCATCTTCATTTACACCTTCATATTCATCTTATGCTGAGTCTGTATTGAGCTTACTTATTGATTTTCATGTTTAAGTTGGGCACTGGTGCAGTATATCATATGCATTTATGTAATTTTGCATTAAATGTGCACTTTCATAAACAGATGGATCAACCCAGTTTAAAGTAGAAGAAAGTTATTTTTTATTGTCACCTACATTCAAACGCTTCTTACAGAGTGTCGCAATATGTTTATGAAGTAGAGGCATAAGAGTGTACTTCAGGGTTCTCTACAGACAAATGGCAATCTTTTAGAAGTTTAGTTTTAACAGGATTTTTACAGTTCTCATCTGTGTTTTTATTTCATGGTAACTATCATACAATTTAACAAACATACTACAGTACTGAGTATACAAAAAGTGGAGTCTCATAATTTCTCTTTAAATGTTATTGTGGTTTTATTTTTAAATGATTGCATTATTCACATTTGTTTGTGTTTTCTAAATGCTAATAATTTGCTATCTTAACTATGAATACAGAAATGATATGCATTTAGTAAAGCATAAACATGCAAATCTATGTAATTCTATCAACAGAAACAAACAGCTGACAGTTCACCAGCACCTGATGCTCCCATCTCTGCAGCTAATGAAGGACACAAAAAAGATACAAATCTGAAATCACATTCCAGTAAGACATCAGAGAAACCTAAAAATCTAAAGCCCCCTGCAATATCAGAACGACTCAGGTATGGACAGAATATTGTTTGGTTTATTTATTCTGTTTAGTAGTACACTCTTTTGTAGTCTGTCTTTTTAGTTTTGAATTCCATGCATTGAATTATGCACTTAGAATGGGGTTTTATTCATGTTTAAATGTATAATTCATTATAACATTGGTAACTCACATGTTGTAAGTGTACGAGAATACACTATTCGTTTAAATCCAAAGGAATCAATCATTGACAATCAAATTATGATTATAAAATAATATATGTGTGTGTGAAAGTGTGTGCACGTATATATTAGTGTTGTTAAAAGTATCACTGCTCTTGTGAAAAGAATGGACATAGACGTCATCAACTCAGAGAGGGAGAGGCAAGTTTGTTGTATCATGTGAATGTCACTGACAGAATAAAACTGAATGAAAAAAAGGGCTTACTTTTACAAGTAGCCAAAATTTACACCGGGTGTTACAGACTCAAATCAAATGTATGTTTTTATTATATTATGGTAATAATAATAGCAGGTCACTACTCAAAATGTGGGGCACCAGGACTCGAACACAGAAACTTTTGATTATAAGGCAGCAGTTCTTACCTCTGCACCATCAAGAATACATATCATCTTTCTGTTGATTGACATTTGAGCTTGGGTCTTTAACTCATTGACAGCAACATGTAAATTGAATGATATTTTTTCTTTGGTTATATCTATACTAATAAAAGGCAAAGCCCTCACTGACTGACTGACTGACTGACTGACTGACTGACTGACTGACTGACTGACTGACTGACTCACTCACTCACTCACTCACTCATCACTAATTCTCCAACTTCCCTTGTAGGTGGAAGGCTGAAATTTGGCAGGCTCATTCCTTACAGCTTACTTACAAAAGTTAGGCAGGTTTCATTTCAAAATTCAAAGTGTAACGGTCATAACTGGAACCTCTTTTTTGTCCATATACAGTAATGAACGGCAGCTCGTAATCACGTGAACTGACTGTGAAGGAGAAAGGACGGCCTTATATGGCGTTCGTTTATAAAACAGCGGACAGGCTGTGTAAAGGCAGCTTCACAAAAAAACAGATCCTTAACAAATTGTTATTGGTATATTTTCCCTCAGTTTAATAAGGTTTTCTTTTCTTCTTAATAAAAATTTAAAAGCAGAACTTCGCCTCTGCAAAGCGCACCTGACTTTATTGAAAAGAAACTAAACTTGCAGTGCCGCCACTATTCAATGACACTTGCCTAACGCCTGACTTTATTGAAAAGAAACCAAACTTGCAGCGCCACCGCTATTCTATGACACTTGCCTAACGCCTGACTTTATTGAAAAGAAACTAAACTTGCAGCGCCGCTCTTCAATGACGCGCCGCTATTCAATGACACTTGCCTATCGCCTGACTTTATTGAAAAGAAACTAAACTTGCAGTGTCGTTATTCAATAACAATTGCCTAACGCCTGACTTTATTGAAAAGAAACTAAACTTGCAGTGCCGCTCTTCAATGACGCGCCGCTATTCAATGACACTTGCCTAATGTCTGACTTTATTGAAAAGAAACTAAACTTGCAGCGCCGCTCTTCAATGACGTGCCGCTATTCAATGACACTTGCCTAACGCCTGACTTTATTGAAAAGAAACTAAACTTGCAGCGCCGCCGCTATTCTATGACACTTGCCTAATGCCTGACTTTATTGAAAAGAAACTAAACTTGCAGTGCCGCTATTCAATGATACTTGCCTAACGCCTGACTTTATTGAAAAGAAACTAAACTTGCAGCGCCGCTCTTCAATGACGCGCCGCTATTCAATGACACTTGCCTAACGTCTGACTTTATTGAAAAGAAACTAAACTTGCAGCGCCGCTCTTCACTGACGCGCCGCTATTCAATGACACTTGCCTAACGCCTGACTTTATTGAAAAGAAGCTAAACTTGCAGTGCCGCTATTCAATGACGCGCCGCTATTCAACTACACTTGCCTTACGCCTGATGAGCCAAGAATTAGGGCGAAACACGTGTTGCATACTCTTTGTATTATTTGAGAGTAAACTATTTTCAACCATTCTATGATCTGCTTCTCACAACTAAAGGCACCATGGCTGATGTTAGCTGATTTGCTGGCCAACCATAAGCGTTACCTGGTAGGTAACCACCTATACAATCAGATTGTGATTCAGACTATGAATGCCGTGAATGTAATTACACCGATCTACATACTAGAGAAAACCTCAATGAAGAAGAAACAGTGTGTAAGCATACATATTAACACATGTGCAATTAAACGTGTGCATTTACGGGGTGATTTCTCAGGCTTAAAAGCTCGCCTTTTATTGAAAAGGTAAATGCAAACTGTTTTCATTCTGAAGGGCACAAACCACGTTGGATTTAAGCCGTTAAACGCACAAAAATGTCGGTACACCAGATAAATAAGCGCAACATATTATCAGTTGTATTGTATGCTTACAATACATATAGAAATGTGTTAATCTTTACCTAATAGTATGGGATGGTGTTTTTCAACTCGCGCCTTGATTTAAACGATTCCATGTCTTGGTGGGTTTGCGAAGCTTATTGTCAATATCTTTACACCTCTTTTTAAGACTTATTGACTGAAACGGGCTTTCACGAAAAAAGTTAGGGCTTTGCTACAGGATACACCCTCCACAAGTTAAGGAAGTAAAAATAAAGGTATATATTTCTGTTTTATTTAAACCTTTTAAATTCGTATGCATAGCCCCATTTGGCTGTTTTAGTTTTTTTTTCTTTCTTCAGTAATATTTAATCTCCTTAATGAAAAACAACATATGCATTTTACTTTTTTGGTATATCTTTAGTAATATTTTAGTGTAAAAGGATAACCAGTATTTAAACCTTTTATGTTACTTTATAAAGTTATTTTATACAATGTTGAAAAATTAATAAGAAAGCTACATATTTTGGCAGCTGCTTTAATTTTCAATGAAATTAAAAAAGCTCTCCAAGAGAAAACCTCAATGAAGAAGAAACAGTTTGCACTATCTAAAAAGGAGAAACCCACATTTATAAAGTTTTGCTGCAGATGACTTAACTGAAAATAAATTAATAGTTCCTATGTGTATAATACATATTTATCTATTTGACTTATGCCTTTATTCCAGCAACTTGCAACATCTGAGGTACAATTTGTTACATTACTTTTGTTTTTTGCAGCACAGGCAGGTGAAGTGACTTCCTCAGGGTCACACAGTGGTGTCAGTACCAGGATTTGAACTGACAAGCTCCGGGTTTGCTGAAATATTACTGAAGAAAGAAAAAAAACAAAAACGGGCAAATGGGGCTATGCATACAAATGTCCATCCATCCATTATCCAACCTGCTATATCCTAAATACAGGAGCCTATCCCTGCCAACACAGGGCACAAGGCAGGAAACAAACCCCGGGCAAGGTGCCAGCCCACCGCAGGGCGCACACACCCACACACCAGGGACAATTTAGAATCGCCAATGCACCTAACCTGCATGTCTTTGGACTGTGGGAGGAAACCGGAGTACCCGGAGGAAACCCAGACAGACACGGGGAGAACATTCAAACTCCACGCAGGGAAGCGAACCCGGGTCTCCTAACTGGCACCTTTCACTGTGCCACCATAACGCTCGCATACAAACTTAAAAGGTTTAAATAAAACAGAAATATATACCTTTATTTTTACTTCCTTAACTTGTGGAGGGTGTATCCTGCAGCAAAGCCCTAACTTTTTTCATGAAAGCCCCTTTCAGTCAATAAGCCTTAAAAACAGGTGTAAAGCTAAATTTGCAGCACGGCTATTCAATTACACTTGCCTAACACCTCTCCTAAGGGGAGATACTGTGGGATCTGGGCATCAGTCAAAGCACCAATCACAGGCCCGATTAGAAAGCAAGAAGCTGTGATTTGTCGTCTCCCTCCCATGTAACAATCACAACCCGTGTTACAACGCACTATGTATGTATGTATATGTGTATATATATATGTATATGTAGATATGTGTATATGTAGATATGCATATATATATATATATGTATATGTATATATATGTTTACATAACCTCTTTAACACACTACTTCTCCGCTGCGAAGCACGGGTATTTTGCTAGTCTATACTAATAAAAGGCAAAGCCCTCACTGATTCACTCATCACTAATTCTCCAACTTCCCGTGTAGGTAGAAGGCTGAAATTTGGCAGGCTCATTCCTTACAGCGTACTTACAAAAGTTAAGCAGGTTTCATTTCGAAATTCTACGCGTAATGGTCATAATGGTCGACAACGTCTGCCATGTTATCTATACTAATAAAAGGCAAAGCCCTCACTGACTGACTGACTGACTGACTGACTGACTCACTCACTCATCACTAATTCTCCAACTTCCCATGTAGGTGGAAGGCTGAAATTTGGCAGGCTCATTCCTTACAGCTTACTTACAAAAGTTAGGCAGGTTTCATTTCGAAATTCTACACGTAATGGTCATAACTGGAACCTCTTTTTTGTCCATATACTCTAATGGAGGAGGCGCAGTCACGTATCGCATCATCACGCCTCCTACGTAATCACGTGAACTGAAAACAAGGAAGAGCCCCAAAGAGCGATGAAGAAAACATTCGTTACACAATTGAGAAGGCACAAGAGAGCGGCTTACGTGAACTGACTGAATGCAGTGATCACTTCGATACTGTGGAAACAAAGCACGGTGTAAAATGTAAGTTTAAATTAAGTATATAGAAACGCTACTGCTGCCGTTTGCAATACCATATTCGCGAGATACAAGTTTAATGAGAAGACACGAGGTATAAACGAGACTTTCGATGACTTTGTAATGGATTAAAAATTGCTGTAGCGAGAAACTTTTAAGTGCTGGGTCTTAGCTAACAGCACGTAGAACGCAGCACGTCGGAAACAAAGCACCGTGTAAACTTAAAGTTTAAATTAAGTTCATAGACCTACAAAAGGTTGCCATTGATTTGAGGCATGATTGCTTTTCTCCTGTACAACTATATGTTGCATTCTTAACAGTAAGCTTGCACGGCTTGATCATATTACAGCCGGAGTGCTGAACTGACAACGTGGTATACAAACAGAACTATAACAATCGTAAAAAAAGAAAAAAAAAAGCTAAGAACCCGTGGATTAAATAAAAAGGCTCCTTCCTTGGCGAAGCAAGTAAAAAGGAAGACCTTATATGACGTTCGTTTATAAAACAGCGGAAAAGCTGTGTTAAGGCTGCTTCACAAAAAAACAGATCCTTAACAAATTGTTATTGGTATATTTTCCCTCAATTTAAAAAGGTTTTCTTTTCTTCTTAATAAAAATTTAAAAGCAGTACTTCGCGGGGATTTAGATAAAGATAGATAGATATAGATATATACTGTATATATGTATGTATGTCTATATATACAGTATATATATATGTAGATATGTATATATATGTGTATATATATGTAAAAATGTATATATATGTAGATTTGTAAATATGTATATGTATATATATGTGTCTGTATGTGTATATATATATATATATATATATATATATATGTGTGTGTATGAATGTATGTATGTGTGTATATACAGTATATATATGTATGTGTATATGTATATATGTATGTGTGTGTGTATGTATGTGTGTATATGTATGTGTATATATATATGTTGGTATGTGTATATATATATATATATATATATATATATATATATATATATATATATGGATGTGTACATGTATATATATATGGATGTGTACATGTATATATATGTGGATGTGTATATGTATATATATATATATATATATATATATATGTATATGTAGAAATGCATATGTAGATATGTGTATATGTAGATATGTATATATATGTTTATGTATATATATGTTTACATACTAATAAAAGTCAAAGCCTTCACTGACTCACTCATCACTAATTCTCCAACTTGCCATGTAGGTAGAAGGCTGAAATTTGGCAGGCTCATTCCTTACAGCTTACATACGAAAGTTAAGCAGGTTTCATTTCGAAATTCTACGCGTAACGGTCATAACAGTCGACAACGTCCGCCATGTTAAAGTTTCTTATTTATGGCCCCATCTTCACGAAATTTGTTAGGTGGCTCTCCCTGCATTAACCGAAACCGATGTACATACTTATTTCAGCCGCCACATTGTGAATTTCCCATCGGGATCAATAAAGTATCTATCTATCTATCTATCTATCTTTCCAATGGTCTTTGTTACTTATGGGCCCATCTTTAAGAAATTTGGTACGCGGGTTCCCAATGCTAACTGAATCCTACTTACGTACATATATACGTCCATAGCCTGCAGCTCGGTCCCCGTGTGAGGCGGCATTGGGTCCCCCATCCCCACGCCTCCCACATAGTTGGCTGCCTGCCTATATAAGGCCGTCCATCGCTCCGGTCTCTTCATTCCATTCCTTGCTTCGCCACGGTATTCACGTCTCCCTGCTGATAACTGCAGCCTTTTTATTTAATCCATGGCTTCTCCTCTGTTTTATTGTTCGATTATTATGATTATAGTTATTGTGTAGGTATTTTAGACTTAGTTTACATTGTTCAGGTACCCATTTCCTTTATCATTCCAACCGTACCCCCATTAACATGTCTATCAAGGTGATCACCATCGATCAAAGAACTGTCACTTACCGAGTGGTTTCCATGCCCGGAGATGGTGACTGCCTTTTCCATTCTCTGTGTTACATATTGCACGGCCATATCAGGCTCACTCTTGATATCTGGAGGAACATTGTGTCTTATGTATTGAATGACTGGGACAGGTTCAAGGAGTGGACTGATGACGGTACAGGAGATAATTATACTACACAGGAGCACTATAAAAGTGAAATGCTTAAGCCCTTCACCTATGGTTCTGCATGTGAGTTGATGGCTGCCGCTGAATTGTTCGGTTGTCACTTTCAAGTGTACCGAAATGGCCAAATATTTTACACCTTTGGACAACTGCCAATGCCTCTTAAACATCTTAGATTCACAGGTGATGATTTGAGTAGTGGACACTTTGATGTTTATGAATGTTTAAACTCTCAAAACCTGGATGTGAAGTTATCGATGAAACCCATTTCAATTCAAACGCCTCTAATTTCCAGTAAGGCTCTGCTTTGCAATGACAATAAGTCACAGGGACAGACCCTACAAAAGGTTGACATTGATTTGAGGCAAGATTGCTTTTCACATGGCTAACTATACGTTGCATGCTCAAGAGTAAGCTCAGCGCACAGCTTGGTCATATTACAACCGGAGGGCCGAACTGAAAACGTGGTATACAAAGAGATCCTTAACAAATAATTATTGGTATATTTTCCCTCAGTTTTAAAAGGTTTACTTTTCTTCTTAATAAAAATTTTAAAGTAGTACTTCACCACTGCAAAGCGCAGGTATTTTGCTAGTTCTTGAATAAAAGCACATGTATTTATTTGACATTTGGACTAAAGCCTTCACATATTAAACAGCATTCCAAATAATTATATATTATTTACCCTATATAACTCCAGGCACCTCCCACCCAGATTAACACACTTGAGCTCTGAGAATTTTGCGACTGACTTTAGCTCCATCGGGTTGGGATAGGATAACAGGCTGCTTGTGCTGATCGACACATTTGCTAAACAAAAGATGCTGATGAGGAGAGGTGCAAAGAAATTTAAGGTGGCCCAGGATTACAAGTTTTTTCGTAGGCTTCAGGGATTCTAGTGTTAAAAAAACACTGAACAGAAGGGGCTAATGTGGTGGATTGCCGGCTTCTTTCTCCGGCCCTCACCCCCAGGCCGCCAGGAGGAGCTCTCCCAGCAGCGTGGACATGCCCCGAGTTCCAGCAGGGCCTCATGGACTATGTAGTTTTTATGCACAGCCCTGCTGGATACCTTGGGGGCCACTAGGCGTCGCTGTAAGGGGGCTCGTAGGCTCGCATGTGCCCTATAACCCGGGAGTACGTCACGGTCACGTGACAGGAAGAAACGACGTGCTCCCGGGTTGAAGAAAAGGACTGTTTACCCTGACCCAGAAGGGAAAAGGAACTGTGGACTGTTGAACGGGAACACCTCCGGGTCAGGGTGTATAAAAGGACTCTGGGAAGCCCAGTACACTGAGCTGAGCTGGGAGGAAGGGTGGCAAAGTGTCTGGGAGTGTGGAGGATTGATTATTGATTGTTTATTATTGAGTATTGTGGAGAGGAGGGTGCTTTGTGCACGTTATTGTCCTAATAAATATTTATATTTGGACTTTTACCTGGTGTCTGGAGTCGAGTCAGAGGGTTCAAGAGGACGGCAAGGGCCTCTAACTATCACACTAGTTATATTGATTTGCATATTCAAATAGGTGAAATTCTGGTGGGAGTTGGGGTGGGGCTGTAGGCTTGTACATGTGCTTTAAAATTAACGTTGATTGGAACTTATAAAAGGAAAGTGTGTAGGACTTTGCTTACTCATAGCTTTATGCATTTGATTTTTTTTGTGTGTTCACACATTTCTAGTTTTGTCTGTACTCCAAGTTTTAGGGTGAATTCAATGCTAGATGTTATACAAAATGCCCCAGATCACTGCAGGTGTTACTGGAGTCTGGTTCTGTGGAGAGGAAACCCATATACACAAAGTCCATTGGCCAATTGCTGCTCAGATGGACTAAAGGTGTAACTGTCTTTGGCACTTTATTTGTACACAGTGAGCACAGGTCTGACAGTACTGTCCATGTCAACCTTCATATGGGGCCAGTAGAATTTATCCCTAACAAATCCATAGTTCTTATAAAAACCTAAATATCCAGAGTCATCATGCAGTGATCAGAGCACAATCTGCTGAAATTTCTGTGACAGTAGCATGTTTGATGACTGTGCGTAGCAGAACATTACTCCATCTTCCATCTTCAACCTCATTCCTTTGTAAATAGAGGAATATCTTTATGTATTGTCTTGTTCCCCTTGTGAATACCTCCTATCTAAAATGCATTCCACAGCACACCCAGATAGGGGTCTTCCTGCTGCATGGTTGACAGATCAGAGAGGCTTATCTTAGGAAGTGATGCAGTGCCAAATGTAGCCTGGTTGCAGTGTGCTGTAGGAGCTGCCTTTATGGAGACAACTAAACAGCTAATAGCTCTGCTGAATGAAGGACAGTTAGGCTTATCTACCTCTGACAGCTGTTCATCACCATTAAATGAAATGCTTGTTTTGTGTTAACTTCTAATGGGCTCTCATGCGTACGGCGAGACAGAGCAGCAGCATCTGGTTTTGCTTGCCAGGTTTCTACTTCAGTCTGAAATCATAAACTGACAGTGCTGCCAACCATCAATGCCCCACAGCATCCAATTTGGCAAATGTCAGTAAGTACGTCAAAGATTGTTGCCTGTTTGTACCTTGTGGTCGAACTTTTGCATCTTATTAAAGAGAGAAACATCCTCTAACAGGACAATTCAGTAATCAAGTAGGAGAAAAGCTGTTCATTGTATCTTTTAATTACTCCTCAGCAAAATGCCTTGGAGGGAGCATTCTTCAAAACAAAGGACTGAGGTTCATTTTATGAACTGTTGAATTTACATGCAGTGTCAATCAAGGCATACATTTTACTCTGGTTGGTTCATTGGTTTACACCCAAATGATTTATATAAAATAAAAGTCTTATATTATATTCTGGTTCCTCTTCATTTTGAGATGAAACACCACCCTTGAAATTTCTGTGCATATAACAACTGTTCATTCTAGTTTATAGGACATCTGCTGATTTCTTAGTCATCTCTTAGTCACCCTTCAGTACATTTTGAATATTTCATCAACCTTTCTTCTGGTACATTCTTTATTTACTTGACCATCTCAGTATTTTTCCTAAACCAATTCTTATATTTCAATGTACATTTTGTTGTTCACTTGAGCTTTATTTGGTTTCCCACATTTATTAACCCTTTATGCTATTTCTTTAACATGAATGCTATGTTACCCTAAAATTATTCTTCCACATTCCCCTCTTTGAGACTTCATAAAGTCTCACTAAAACTGTAAAGAATAATGTCCTATTATAACCCTATTCCTAATCTGTATAAAACGTATGTATACTGAATATGTCCCCCCTTAGAGGCTAAAAGGAAGTAGAAGATTCCTGGCTAGCTACATTTGGGGAATAGCAGAAATCAGTGCAAATCATTAATACCTAAAGATAAATCACATAAATCAAAAATAGCTAATAAAATCAACAATAGTGAACATAGAAAAATAAGTCAAATATAACATGTATCAAAGTTATTTTTCTTCAGTACTAGCATTACATGTTTTCCTCTATAAATCTCAGATTTGTGTCCTATAACCTCATAACTTCCATGTAGAATGATAAAAACATTGTCAACAACTGTCTGATTTCCCTCTTATCCAACAAATATTAGCTATCTCGGTTCCCAGAAGGTAACCTAGTCCTATATTCTGCATCAATGTATTTACTTTAAAAACATCCCAAGTCCCTAGTTTATGGTGCCAATGATGTGTACAATAATAACCAGAGATGGAATCCTCATACAAATAACGATGCTCACATCCTCGTGCTCTCATTCACAAAGTTGCCCCAATTTACATCCTGCTGTGGCCTTAAATTAGACGATCACCTTTGCAGCATAAAAACAGCTGTCTTGCTAATAGTAGGTGTCAAACCTCCCTTCAGAAGATGTCAGCAGTACTCCCATTAATGCAAGCCATTGGCTCATGTCAATGTAACATTAAAATTGCAAGGGCTGTACCCAAGCTTCTTACTGATGTTAAAGCCTTCTGCCACCAGCTGGGATCCTTGGTTTGTATCTGGGCTTTCCAACTTCATAAACTGCTCACTTACCACTCCATGTATACGACACTCCATCTCTGTTGTGCTGACTTATTACTTTGTTTTTCTAACTTCTATATTACTTAGACCCAAAAAGCCATAATAATTATTTGTCCTGTATTGCCACCAACTATTTCTGTCTATATAGCCCTAATTACTCCAGTTCCTAAAAACACTTAGCACTATCCCACAAACTACATTTCCCTTATACCATGTTCTATAAACTATCTAAAAATATTTACTCTTTACTCTAAGTGCTTACTAAGTGATGCTAATCACATTTTCTAAACTTGTTCGGTTATACTACCCCAATTGCTATATAGGTTAAACAATTTAAATAATAATTATGCAGTATTTCCATTAATAAAATAGTTACAAATATTCAATAAATACATATTGCTTATGAAAAGGAGTTCATTTGCTTTGCTGTGCTTGCAGATAATTAGCCTTTCTTTCTATACCATCCATAACTCCATGGTTCATATCTTCCTTAAAAGACACTGCTGCAGAAAAAGACAGATTAGGTTGTGGTTCCAACTCCTAGGACAAGAAGAATTTAAGTACTTGGTCAACAACTGTCATAAAATTGAAAGCGAGTGGACAAATTGTAAGGCATATCAAGCACTGTTAAAGTGGGCTCTTGTAAAGAACATAGAACCCTGCACAGTAAAAGTGTGCATCAGATTTTGGAATCCAATACACCAAAGAAAGTGATATCAATATCCTGGAACTCTTCATCTAATGAATGAGGCTCTGGTCCGAATTGCCATGCAGGCTGCCCTCTACGATTCTGGACCCACGATTATCTTTTGATGTCAATGGTCACCAGCACAGTTGACTTGTTAGCAGCAGGAACCAGTGATTCCTTGGACTGGAAATTGAGTAAGTTGTCCAGTAGTCAACTGGTCGACGGCCTGGTCCACAGCTTGATCCCCTCTCTGGTATGGCTTGCTTCTCCTAGGAGTCGGATGATTCGTTTGTCTGCAGACCTTTAGCACAGCTCAGTCTCCAGGTTCAAATTCAAGCACTGTCATAAAAAATGTGCTAGTAAAAACAGTTTTTACCTCCAGGTGCAAAGACTTAAAAGTTTTGTTCCATATTATTCAGCATTGCAATACATTGTGTATTTTAAGTTACTTATGGATCCCAAAAATAGTGTCTCATGAGATATTAGGCGTGTATCAAAAATAACGCTAGCGGTAAACAATCATTTTTTCCAGTCTCTGCTCTTCTGTTAGCCAATTTGTTTTAAATGGTCAAAAATGAATTCTGCAGCTGGTAAGCACAATGCAGAAGTTTCCACTCATTGTAGCCATTATGTTCAAAAAATAGATCCCTCAATAAAAAAAAATTCTCTATAGTTGTATCTAGTTTGGCCATTGTTGTGGACCCCACACAAAAGCATATTCATCATAACAAATCACCACAATATAAAATAAAGTCAGTCTTAATATATATATACATACCAAAGGAAAAGCATTCAATTGTCTCAAAATATTCAAACTTTTGGCACATAACCTTTACTGTTATACAAATAATTGTGCAAACTAAATATCAATCTTTCCCCCCTTAGAGGGAATGTGGAGCAGTAAGGTATCAGTCAGCAAGAATCCTGAAACCAATCCCATTAATATTACAACTTGGCAAGAGCTGGATGTTCTAGTTCTCCTATTGAGAACACAAATACTGTATGTCCAGGAGTGGCAAACCAAACAAAAGAAAAGAGAAAATAGAGTGGTGTGGAGGTTATTAGTTAAAGAGTTGTCTTCTGTGGAGGTTCCTGTAGAAAATTTAAAGTATTTACTTTCTTATTCCAGTCTTGGACTGGAGCCTAGGCAGGCATTCTCGATCCCCTTTTCATCATGAATGTAATGTAATACCAGTGTCCTCCAGAGAACATCTCTCAGTCAGCATAGCAAGCAGAAGGCAAATAACAAATCCACAGTGTGGACTGGTAAATTCCTAATTATTTCTGGAAATGAGATAAAAATAAAACTAAAACAGGTAAAAGCTCAACATTCCCTTTCCCAATTGCTCTAATTATAGAATACTATTCAATTATGTGCAGTCTTGGGATTTGCATTATTTAGAAAAGAAATTTGTATTTCACTTCATCTAAAATTAACAGGTCATTTTCAAAAGTTACAATTATCTTAAAATGCATCTATTATAACCTCTCAACTTTTAATCTTAAAGCTAAACAGTTTTTGTATTCATATCCCAGCTATTTTTCTTTAACCTAATATTTTACTAATTAAACTGACACATACATTTATTTCTACCTATGGCTTCAGGATTTAACATGTTTCCGGAATGTTTCTTTTGAGCATCAAATTATAGACAATAAAGCTAAACCCTATTGTCAGCTATGTAGTCATTCAAACATTAACATTCTAATTCACATTTAAGATATTCAAATTACTTGTGAACAAGGAGTGATGGGAAAAGAAATCAACATTCATACTGTATCAAATGCCTTATAATTTAAAATCTTGTTCTTATTAAAAAAATGCTCTCGGGGTAGTCCTGGACTGGAAGCCAATGCTCATAACCAGCTTTCTTCCTATCCTGGAGAATTTCCTTTTTTTTAGTTTAATTTAAAAATTACTCAAAGAACATTCTTCCATTTGAGTATGGCCAGTACTCAATAGAAAAAGGCACACACATTTATCCTAATTCTGGAAACATTTAATTGGACCTAATAATATTTTTTTTTGCTACTAATTACTGCTTTATCTTTGTTTTTATCTTGCTTTGCCTTTGTTTAAACTTTTTATGTAACACTTTCAGATTTACTACTAATGTAAAGTGCCCTATAAATAAAATGCATTATTATTATTATTATATTTAAGTTTAAATTTAAAACATATTTATGTACACCTTTATTAATTGCCTCTTCATTTCAAACAACACTACATATTTTCACACAATGTCTTTAACAAAACATATTGCCAAACTCACATAAATTCCTTCCAATGCACTTCAGTCACAGAGATCTTTCACATTGCACAACATACTCACTGAACTGCCTTTAACACATTATTCTTACTCAAGTTTTATTATTATTATTTAGCATTTACTATTTAAAGCATTTTCACACATTTCCTTATGTTTATTTTACTCCATGCAAAAAATATGCTAAGTTTGAACCTTCATTTCCTGTTGCTGGGCAACAGTGCCAACCACTTCACCACCATATCACCACTACTTCAATCACAATTCTTTCAACACATCATCTCATACACACATTTCTTTAAATTCACTGCGCATCAAGACGTCTTATTTACTTGCATACTCTGCCCTGGCACAAAAGAAAACAAAAATACGTACTCAATTTATT
This sequence comes from Erpetoichthys calabaricus, assembly GCF_900747795.2. Lineage (NCBI taxonomy): Eukaryota > Metazoa > Chordata > Cladistia > Polypteriformes > Polypteridae > Erpetoichthys > Erpetoichthys calabaricus. Next base: position 35,666,453 of record NC_041407.2, read on the forward strand.
TTCACAGAACATACAGACTGTACATAAACCTTTCATATTCCTTATTCTTACTAGTTAACGTTTTCCACTGCTTAGCGTAAACTGATTACTCTTCAATTATTATACAATTACTGTACCTTATTCTACCTTTAGCCCTATCTTCCTGTGGGACTTTGCCTCCCACTGGTTGCAACCTTATTAACTCAGGGAGGACATTAACCTCCTTTCTTTACTGAGGTGGGAAACGCTTCCCCCCTTGTTATGTGATTGGGACTTGAACCCAGGACTTCTATGTGCCTGGGACTTGAACCCAGGACTTCTCTATCCATTTAACAGCATTACTGTTGTAGAAGGAAAATCTGGCCGTATTGGGTTGAGTCCTTGTTATTATTATGGTTATTTTATTGCAATAAAACTATAGACTCTGTATGCCTATCCCAAGACTCCTAATGGCCTTTATTTCAGGTAAAAAGCCATCTGGTGACGAATTTTTTGCCACGACACTGTCTACTGAGACCTTTTGCCAAACCCAGAAAGAGATCTGGGCAACTCCCCCAGACAATTGTGAGTCACTTCCTCCGGAAGGCAACCCAAAATAATCTGCCATGTGACGAGGAGTGATCTTGGCACTATTCTTTAATGCTCTCTCTAGTCGGCAAAAGGCTCTTAACCTAACTATACTATCCTAACTCTAAGAAAAAATACTCCTAATCTAAAACCATGGCATCTGACCTAGCCCCTTATCCCCAAATGAATGAATGAACATGTCTCTTCGTACCATTTCAGGAGAGGTGTCCCACGCAGATGGGAACAAGTCCGTTCAATTTCGCATCGTCCGCTTTGCATCTTTTGAGATTCTGCTGGGAGTTCCCTCTGTGGTACGGATCGCCTTAATGTTGTATGCCAAAAACTGGTCAAAATTTCGCACCCTGTTAAAGAAAGAAACATCCTCTAACAGGACAATTCAGTAATCAGGCAGGAGAAAAGCTGTTCATTGTATCTTTTAATTACTCGTCGGCAAAGTGCTTAGGAGGGAGCATTCTTCGAAAGCAGTCTGTTACAGCATGGGCAGAATGATCGGAATGGTCAGAGAAACAAAGGATAGAGGTTCATTTTATAAACTGTTGAATTTACATACAGTGTTAATCAATGCATACATTTTACTCTGGTTGGTTCATTGGTTTACACCCAAATGATTTATATAAAATAAAAGTATGTTATATTATATTCTGGTTCTTCTTATACCTTTTGAGATGAGACAACACCCTTGAAATGTCTGTGCATATAACAGCTGTCCATAGGACATCTGCTGATTTCTTAATCATTTCTTAGTCACCCTTCAGTACATTTTGTATATTACATCAACCTTTCTTCTGGTACAGTACATTCTTTGTTTACTTGACCATCTCAGTATTTTTCCTAAACCAATTCTTATATTTCAGTGCACATTTTGTTGTTCAGTTGACCTTTGTTTGGTTTCCCACATTTATTAACCTTTTTTGCTATTTCTTTAAGATGAATGCTGTGTTACCCTAATTCTTCCACAACCTCAAACTTAGCTCCATACACACAATCATGCAGATTCTGTAGTATTGGCCACTTTAATGTTAAAAATTCCAGTTTGTGTACAACTTAATTCTTCTCTGAGTGTGTTAGGCTTCTACTGATGAAAGTCATTAGCAAAAACCCTGCCTTTGGTCTTTATATAGGACACCACCTCCTAGTCCCTCACAACTTACATGAATGTTCCACACATACAGTATGGTACTTGATGATTTGCAAAAGCCATTACAGGTGTCTGAGTAAGGTGAGCTTTCAGCTCTTCGTAAGGCTGCCTCACATTTCACATCCCATCTGTCTCTAAATAGAGATATATCTTAAAGTAGACCTTTCCTGGCCCTTTCATTTCAGGTTTCCCCACTGTCTTCTTTTTAGGCAAGCAACCCTTTAGTAATTCATTCAATGGGTAAGACACTTGAGAAACATCTTTCACAAACCTTTTGTTATACCCTCAGAGGCCTAAGCAAGAACATGACTCAGACACAGCCTTGGGTCAGGGCCATAAAATTGTAGCCTCTATCTTGGAGGGATCAATTGAGATGCCATCTTGAGAAACAATATGCCCAACATATCTGACCAAGGTTTAGCAGAACTTACACTTATCAAGTGATAACTTGGGATCAATTGAGATGCCATCTTGAGAGACAATATGCCCGACATATCTGACCAAGGTTTAGCAGAACTTACACTTATCAAGTGATAACTTGGGATCAATTGAGATGCCATCTTGAGAGACAATATGCCCAACATATCTGACCAAGGTTTAGCAGAACTTACACTTATCAAGTGATAACTTGAGTTCTTCGCTTTTCAAGTGATCCAAGTTCTTAAGAAGAGGTTGTTCTTGTTCTCCCAAAGTTTGTCCAAACATGTTGATGTCATCCAAGTACACAAAACTTCTAACAAATTCATGTCCCCAACTGTATGAGGCATTCTTTCAAAGTGGAAGAACCCAACTGGGTAGATAAAAGCTTTTTTTTCCTTATCCTTTTCACAAAGAGGAATCTATTAGGATCTGCTTCTGAGATCTAACACACTGAGCCTGTTGTTTCTGCTAAAGTAGAGTAGAGTTCTGGGGACAGCGTTCTGATCTGGAATTGATTTACGGTTCTGTAGTCCACGCACATCTGTATCTGTCCATTTTAATTACTCACTACTACTAAGGGTGAGGCTTAAGGGCTCCTAGACTCTGTAATAATGCAGACATCCTTCTGTCTTATATCTTCAATATCAGCTAAGGGCAAGCCACTGAGATAACTCCCTAAAAGATTATGTTCTGTCAGCCTGATTTCAATTTGGGTACTCATAGCACAGCCCATATCAGATTCATAACAGGACAAAGCATCTTTCCTCTCCAGCAGCTTTTGAGCTAGTCGTTTCTTCCACAAAAATGAAAGGAGTCCAAGGTCACCTGGCTCTCAGAGGAGGGAATATTAGGCATAACCGTTACTGGGAAGATGTGAGCAATTGGATTTAGCTAAAGATATGTTAATTATATTTTATCTAAACATTTCAAATATCTTAAATTAATACATTCACACTCCCAGCCTTATGTTGACTGTTCAGCTGTCTTAAAGCTGCTGAAAATTATAGTTTAACAGGAAAAAACTGTATTCCAGTGACGTGCGGTGAGGTTCATGGCTAGTGAGGCACTGACTCCTTCAGAGTCAGATTTACAAATTTATCAACCCAAAAGAGTAGCTTATTCATTATTCAATTGGCAGCATGCATATTGAGTACTGGTTATGTTTCTTATCTCATCAACATTCTTTACACACACATAGGTAAGGTACATATTTGGCGAAGAAAGAACATTACATTTATAGCGGCGACAGAGAGAAGAGACTGTGCAAATTTGAATTAAATTAAAATTTAAAATTCAATTTAAAATTCAATTTTAATTAATTTTAAATTAAATCTTAATTTAAATTAAATTTGCCGTTGCAATTCCGAAATTCATAATCATTCAATACAAATGAAAGTATTGAGTGATATACAAAAAAAAGGAATTCAGTTTTGACCTTAATTGAAATATTTCAATTTTTTTTAAAAAGCTTTTTATTCTGATGCTTTAAGTAATTTTAATAGAGACTGTTCAACAAAAAGATAAGAAAAACAAAAAAATATTTTATTTAAAGACACATTTTAGTTTTTAAATATTGGATTGTTTTTTTCTTAGTCTGATCCCATTTTTTACTGTAGTTGAAAACTGTTTATGGTCTTACCTTTATTTGTAAATGTTCATGCGCCTATCCTTCTCCACAAAAATCTCCATCACTTTCTTTGTAAAAGTCCTCCTTATTTTCCTTTAGTTTTAAAAATCTTAATCTTCTATTTTGACAGTAAGTCAGAAGAAAAAATAAAAATAAACAGACTTGTGAAGTGCACTTGACTTTCTGATATCGCTAACTTATTGGCTCCTCCACGTAAAGGAACAACAGCAATGAGCACCTGTTGGGCTCACATGCGCCTCCTTCAGTGCGGCACAGTACTGTCTGCCTCACCCTGTGGCTTCTCACTGCGGTTTTATGTACGATCAGCTAGACTAAATATGTCACACACATTCGTTAAAGATATCAACCAGACTGTGGAAAGTCAGGGTGTATAATAAACGCGTCTGCAAACATATTGGCAACATACAGAGAGACAGCAACAGGCATGCACCAATTGCATGCATCAACCCAGGGTGTGAGGGATAGCGCAGTCTGAGGTAAAGCTCAGGTCGTTGCTGCCGCACCTTGCGTTTCTCCCCTGTATTTGAACAGGAAATGCACAAATTCAGGGATTTTGACCGTAAAAATGATCTAAATTATTGGAAATATACAGAAAACTATTTCATAGCACAGACCAGTGAGCAAATTTATTTTATGCTATTATTATTAGTTTTTTTACTTTTTATGTGCCTCCCCTGACTGCATGTCCCTGTAGTATACATGTTGAGAGAGAGGGAAGTTGGGAGCATGCAATGATAACACATTGCTGCACACACCACACGATGAACCACCTAGATTGGGACCAGAGTGCAGTGAATGACACCTCAGCACAACACTTTAACAGTGTGATGATTTTCATGGTGGCTGGAGTGCCAATCCTGCCAACGTTTCCCAAGTTTTTCCTGTAAAATGGAGGACTTGCTTGCAGGGATGGATGCAGATTAATATCATACCCAGAATGAAGCAATTGCAGGTTAACAGCCTTGCTCAAAGGCCCAATGGAGTAGAGTCACTTCTGGTGTTTATGGGATTGAAACCAACAATCGTGGTGCATCACCCTAGCTTGAGAGCCACCACTCCACTTATAGTATACATGAAAAAGTAAAAAAAAATACTAATTTTCACAGCATATGTTATTTTACTTTCTTTCATTTTTTTTTTCAAGTCTGGCTATTTAGTTAAACATGAGTGGAAATCTCAACATACAAAATTGAAACAGTTATTTATTTAAAGGTAAATCAGTAGAAATTACAAACTATTTTGTTATTAAAATTTTTGAACTATTAATATAAAAATATTTTTTAAATTGTGGGTTTTTGACAAAGTGTCTGACATTCCTCCTTGTGTTACATTTAAGGGGAGTCTTTCTACCAATTTCAAAAATGAATTTCAAGACCTCTCTTCTTCTTTCTCTTCATCTTTTCCCGCTTATATGTAGGAAAAGATGTGCTTGATGAACCTTCAGACAGCTCAGTCTTGAATCTCCTCCCCAGTCAAACCCTTTTACTTCAGATCTTCTTTTACTTTATCCATCCACCCCTGCTTTGGCCTCACTCACTTTCACTTCCCCTACACTTTAATTTCCATCAGTCTTTTGCCCACATATTCATTGTCTCACATGTCCATAACACTTCAACCCCGCTTTTGTGTATTTTCTTAGATACAGTATATCAGGCAAATTACTGGTTTGCAAAGGCTATAGCTCTGAAAAAGAAGCTGTTTAAATGTGCATTAGTTTTAGTTTTACTTGACTTAAGGGATTTACAAGAGGATAGTTTTTGGACGATTCTCAATTGGCCCTAGTGTGTGCTTGGTGTGTGGGTGTGTTTGTGTGTGTCCTGCGGTGCGTTGGAACCCTGCCCAGGATTGGTTCCTGCCTTGTGCCCTGTGTTGGCTGGGATTGGCTCCAGCAGACCCCCGTGACCCTGTGTTCGGATTCAGCGGGTTGGAAAATGGATGGATGGATAGTTTTTGGATCAGGTGATGACTGGGGTGAGATGGGTGCAAAGTACTGGCATTCCTAGTTGAAGTTTAACTCTGGGTTTAAAAATTGAATAAAAGAAGACATTTTAGATGAGCAACAGGGCAAGAAAATAAGGACATCAGAGTATGTAGTTTGAGAAACAAACTCCTTACATGTTCTTAGTTGGATGTTTCCTTAAATACACAGCAAATACCAGCATCATCTGCAACAGTGAAATTACAGCTCTGGGATGCTGACCTTACATGAAGAGAATAAAAAAGGTGGAACCATCCATCCATCCATTTTCCAACTATATCTAAAACAGCAAAAAACGAGAAAAAGTTAAAAGGGACAAAAGTTTAGAATTGCCCAAAAATCCACTATCTAATGGCTGTGTTCTTTTGCCCATTTTAACCTTTTCTTTCTGCTTTTGCAGATGACACTGGTATTTGGTGTGTGCTTAAGGAAGCAGCCAACTTAGGACATGAAACGCATCTGTATACTACACACTCTCATGTCTTAATCTTATGACACGATTGTTCATCTTAGACTTCTACTTATTTTTCTGTCCTGATTAGAGCCAGTTTACACTTTTGCCTTGGACACCTTTTTATAAAATCTTCAGTTTCTTGGCAATTTATCATATGCTTTATTAAGCAATGCAACAACAGACTAATAGGTTTCTTGAGAAAGCTCTTTTAATTTGACCATTTTTGAACCTAGAATTGAACTTTAGGAATGCCAGGACATGGCACCCTAAAGAATGACAGCTGAATTGTTTATACTGTATGTATTTTTTAATAAATAGACACATAAAGGTCTTCCATTCAGTTTCTAATAAATTATGGGTATTTGTATGAACATTGACCTCAGTAACATTTAATTGGGAAGGAATTATTGAGTGTTCAGAGGTTATTTAGTAATTTGGCATATATTGAAAATAGAGAGACCACTGATTGGAGAGTGAGATGTACTAACATGCTGATGTCATCCAGGCAAGTGCGAAAGGAAGTAATGCTTAATGTTTGAGTTACTGTAGTGTGAGAATTAATTAAAATACAAATTTTGCTTCTGAAAACTTTGCTTTTCGGTTGGTGCTAAGGAGTTGCTCAAGAATTTTTAAATCTTTTTTTCCCTTTAGAAAGCTTTCTTTGCTTTTTTCGCCCGCACAGGAGTAAAGTAGCTGAGTATTTGGAAAGCATTTGGAAAAATGACTTGTTACTCACTCTTGTTCTGTTACTAGTGTTCAAAATAACATTACTGAGGTGAAGAGAAGCGAGGCTGGCAAGTCTGTAAGTAAATAACTGGTGTTATAGCCGCAAATAGTTTAAAGTAACAGTGATTTTTTAGTCGGGCGGCACGGTGGCGCAGTGGGTAGCGCTGCTGCCTCGCAGTTGGGAGATCTGGGGACCTGGGTTCGCTTCCCGGGTCCTCCCTGCGTGGAGTTTGCATGTTCTCCCCGTGTCTGCGTGGGTTTCCTCCGGGCGCTCCGGTTTCCTCCCACAGTCCAAAGACATGCAGGTTAGGTGGATTGGCGATTCTAAATTGGCCCTAGTGTGTGTTTGTGTGTGTCCTGCGGTGGGTTGGCACCCTGCCCAGGATTGGTTCCCTGCCTTGTGCCCTGTGTTGGCTGGGATTGGCTCCAGCAGACCCCCGTGACCCTGTGTTCGGATTCAGCGGGTTGGAAAATGGATGGATGGATGATTTTTTAGTGGGGAGAAGTTAAGGCATATAAAGAATCCGATAGAGTACCATATAGCACTTGCATGATTAAGCGTTAGCACTAGTAGAAAGTGAGGGCATATGCGTTTAGAAGTAAGAAAGCATTTATTTTAAGTGCAGCTAGGCCAGTATAGAGAGGGTCTCTGTGGTATGTAGAGAGGCATCTAGCGAAGAAGCATTGATCAGGTAGAAGCAGCAGTAGAAACAGACAAAGTAAATCTTTATATATAAGAGCTACCATGGCTGTTTGTTTGTCTGTGCAGGATTATAAATCACCTGTTGCTCACAAACCGTTTGACCTATTGACCTGAAATTTGGTACACATATACTACGTGATGTCTACTATCCGCTTGTGGGGTGATGATTGACCTCCAAGGTTATTCCTCTGTCAATTTTTATTTTATTTTATTGTAGAATCAATTCTCGGCAGTGGCCAGCAGGGCGGCTGTGCGGCGCATGCATATGAGTGCCGTTCTCATCCCTACCACCTTCGCCATCACTTCCCCTAACCATTACATATCTTAAATCATTCTTGAGGCAGATCGAAGACTTAAGTGCCAGCTTAAGTGAAAAAATTAAAGAAAACGTACTAAGTAATTGTAACACAAACACTGACTTAATCAGTTCTAACGCAAAAAGATGCTGACGAAATAAGAGAAGAAATGGGCCAGTAGGGTGGAGAAAAGAAGAGCTGCTCAGGAAGCAGCAAGAGAATCACTCTCTGAGCGAATGAATGCTAAACATACAGAAAAAGAGTATGAAAACTATGAATGCTCAAGTCAAGTGTATTCGCTGCACGTTATCATACAGTGTGCTGTTACTGGTAAGTAAATAACTAGCGGCCAATATTCAGTAAGTGAGTTTTCTTAGTAAGAAGGAGTAGTGTGTAAAAAGTTTTACTGGATAGAGCAGTTCCTAGCAGTCTGGAAAGTAGAGCAAATAAGAGGGCAACTGTTGCAGCTTAAGGTTCATTAATAAGAAGGAGTTCAAATGGCAGAGAACATCAAAGTAAGGAAGTAATAAGAGGATCACAAGTTAGGAAAACAGACCATGAAAAGTAAACTTCAAAGAATGTCAAACAGCATACAGTCAAGTGGGTGTGGTAATATGTCTGCTAGGCATTGCTAATTTAAACAAAAGTCGACTTTCACATTGTAAAAAGAAAAAGCATTTACCTATTTTAATTGCCGAAGTGCGTGGGTACGTTTCCGTGAGGATTTTAACTTTGCTTTCGGCAGGTGCATGTGGTCCAGCATCGATGAAGGGTTAGGGCCGGTTTATACTTCACTCTCAGAATGTGTATGTGCACGCATCATGGCTGCCACACGTTCCCAGCGTTCATTTGACACGTCCTCTGAGCACATCCACAGAAATTAACACGATGTGTGTGCGAGTTGCAGTACCAACAAAAAATCCTGGGGTGCAGTGTGTTCAAGTTGGAACATGATGTCAGAGTCTCTGTTTACTATCTACATGTGACAGAAAGCTGCTTTACAGATCATACAGGATTGATGTGTGTGCTTCAATGTTTGATGAATAGTTCGATGAGGTTAAGAAAATAATCAAACTTAAATGCTGACATACAAAGGTATTCGTCGTGCTTTTCTTCATCAATTTCTCGCATAGGCAATGACGCGATACATTTTAAAGGTCTCACATGCCATCTTCTTTTTCTTTTTGCACCTTTGCAACAGCATCAGAATGTATGGAAGTGTATTTGACCAAAAAGAGAAAAAAAAAATTTGGGACATTATGACGAAAAAAAATTTCTCTTTCATGATTAAAGTGAAAATTTCAACTTCAACTACGTGCTTCTGGCAACTCAGCTCAACTGAAGGCAGCGATTGCCACACAGAACACATTCAATTTATGATAATACAGCTATCTGCATTTTTAGCATCCTTAGATTTATACTTGATACTTCTGCTAAAGCATGTGTGTTACATTTTACAGATGAATTGTTAACTTCATTTAAATAATATTGTTAATAATTACACATGTGGGGGAGGCATAGCGGTGGAGCAGTAGCGCTGCTGCCTCGCAGGGAGTCACTTCCCTGGTGTTCCTTGCCTGGAGTTTTAATGTTTTCCATGTATGTGTATGTGAGTGCTTGTATTGACCTTGCAATGAGCTGATGTCCCATCCAGGGATCGTTTCTGCCTCTCGCCTGATGCTTGCTGGAATGAGCGCATCCCTGGATTGATGGATCTGATCATTAAACATCCATCCTTTTCAGAGATACTGTGGCAAGGTGTCTTGAGAATTTAATGAGTGTTTCACAACACAGTAAACCCAATCGCTGTTTTCTCATCATGATAATATCTCGCACTACCACCTGGTGGAATCTTCCAGATTTATGTAAAGTACACATGCAAGTATAAACAGTACACTGCTTACGTAGCAGTAGCATGCACAGACTCATGCTTTGCGTTGCATGAAGTATAAACCCGGCCTTAGGAAGACTACCGTTTTGTGTATATACATTTTTATATTTATTTTTCATTTTGGGCCTGGCAAATTCACTTTAAATATTTTTCACTATTTTTAATAGAGATGTCTTTTTGTATTTTTGTGCACCTTTAAATAATATCCACTTTTGTTTTTGAACAATACCACCTTTTTGTTTCTGTGTCTCCATGTCTGACTTCTCTCAAATCTGATTCTGGTTGGTCCCAAACTACAAGATGCCCACTGTGTAGTCTGTTGCCAACCTTGCCACTACACGGTGTGTCACAAGGGGAAGAGTATTAGAGGAGCTTAATGGGCCAGAAGGAGTAAAATAACTTTTTTAGCTCTGTAATTAATTAATTTTTTTAGTTTAATCATTTAAGATAAGTCATTAAAATTAAATAAAAAAGTGGTTGAGCAGTTTTAGTAATCCAAAACCAAATTTTAGTAGTGAGGCCACTGAAATGCAAGCCATGTTGGACTTTTTGGAGGATGGCATGGAGGAGCCAGTCTTTCTTGAAGGCTACTTCTGCATGAGACGCCAGCTGATTGAGCATCCAGAATTTTCTGACTTGGCCCAGGTGTCCTTTAGAGAGATAGTATGCAAACACTAAGGTGGCGAGGAAGGATTCTCCAGACCAGACAGGTAAAGATGGGTGGGTCATGGTCCAAGGCAAAGCCTGCATACTCCCTGAGAGCCTGAAAGTGTCAAACTGCTTTTAGGTATTTGCAGAACTGTACTGTGTTTCTGAAGACTCTGAGGTGGTAGGCAGGCATATGGAGCCCCAAAAGGTGTTCCCTGAAAACCATTTCCCCAAAAGAAAGAGGTTGTGATATTGGGGGACTGAATCATTAGGAAGACTGAAGCACAGGTTTCCTTCAGAGACAGAAAGTCTTGTACAATATGTTGCCTTCTAGGTGCACAAGTGGGAGACTTCGCTGAATGGGTTGATAGGCTCTTGGCCAGAGAGGAGGTGGATCCAGTTATCATTGTCCATGTAGGAACAAATGCATACATAACAGCAGGCTGTCAGTACTGCTCTCCAAAATTAAAGAATTAGGTGCCAGGGTGAGAAGCAGAACTGATGAGGTTGTCTTCTCTGAAGTTCTTCCTGTGTCACACGCCAGTCCAGGTAAGACTGAGGAGATTAGAAGACTTATTAACGCATGACTCAAATCTTGGTGTAGAATAGAAGTGTATAGGTTTATGGGGCATTTTGACTCCTTTGGAAAAAATAGGACCTGTTCTACTGTGATGGGTTACATATCAACCGTAGGGGCACCAATGTTTTGGGGAGGAGTAAGAGTAGGTTAGACAAGTATTGTTTAAACCAGGGTATGGGAGAGTAAGACGTTTAGAACAGGCTAGGTTTAGAATTAAATATGAAGTCAAGGAGAAGTGCTGCTCAGCATAAATAGGCTGAAATGAAACAAATCACCAGGATCAAACAGTATTTATCTTCAAGTGCTTAATGAGGCTAGTGAGTACATACAGTATATAAATCCCTGACTCAAATTTTTAGGAAGTCACTGCACACTGGAGAAATTCTGAAGGACTAGGAAATGGCAAATATTATTCTGTCATATAAAAAGGATGGTCAGGCAGATCCAAGCAACTGTAGACCAGTAAACGTAATGTGCATCACTGATAAATTAATGAAAGTAATTATTAAGGATAAAAATGAGCAACACATGGCAAGAACAGGCATTTTACAAACAGTCAGCATGGGTTCAGAAGTGGAAAGTCATGTTTTACCAACATGCTGAAATTAAATGAGGAAGCAAGAAAAGGATATGATGAGGAGTGGTGCATACAATATTTATCTTGAATTTCGGAAAGTATTTGTTAAGTTGCTACATTAGAGGTTGGGCATCAAACGAAAAGAATTGAGAGTGTTGTTTGTAGATGGGTGCAAAATTGGCTCATACACAAGAAGCAAAGGATTATGGTTTGAGTAACCCTATCAGAATTGGCCAATGTTAGGATTGGTGTTCCACAGGGTCAGTGCCAGGGCCTCTGCTGTTTTTAATATATATATAAATGATTTATAGAAATATAAATAACAAATTGATTAATACTGGATAAGATGGAAAGGCAGATAATGTGTAATCGGTTAAATCGTTACAGAAGGACTTGGACAGCATACAGGCTTGGGTAGATTTGTTGTAGATGAAATTTAATGTAAATAAATGTAAAGTATTACACAACAGAAGTAGAAATGTTAGGCTTAAATACACAATGAGAATGCTGAAAACTGAAACACATAGAAGCACTAGACACAACCCAGAGAAGAGCAACTAGCCTGATTTGCCATCCAGAAATATTAATTGCTTGTGCCATAATACACAGTTATTTCCAATCTGTACATCAGTGTAACATTTAACTATAAATCAAGGGTTAAGAAATAATTTTAGCTAACCTATTTAAGTCTTCTTTTCATAATATTCTATAAGGGTCTGTACATGTTGTAAAAGAAAAATCACTTGAATATACTGCTTCTTCATTTAAGTCCTTTGAAACATTTGCCAATTCTGAAGACTTAAGAAAAAGGATGTTTTTATATTCATTTAAAAGTTTTAACATAAATATGAATGTTATACTAATAATTTTTTTTTTCATTTTCATAAAACAAAGTCAACAACAACTACAGCAAATTCCACCTGATGAAAAGATTACAATTTACTTTCATGCTGTTTTGTCCAAGGATTTTAACTTTGACCAAAGTCAAGATAAGATCTTTCTACGTGCTGGAAATCCAATTGGAAATTGGGACGAAAATTTGGCTGAAATAAATGTAGTCAGGTAAGATTACTTTATGTTCATACAAGTGATTGCTTCATTGAATGAAATACTAGCTCTGCTGGAATCACATTAGCAGACAAGGGAAAAATGTTGTGGACCTAACTTTGGAATTATGGACAATTTATAAGTAGGCCTATGCTTCCTGTTTTAGTCAATTTATTGGGTGCATTGGAACCCAAAGCTAAGATTGTTTTTGTATACAATTAAAAGTTGTTGAGCTGGTCCAGGTTATCTCTGTGCTCACAGAGGCAGCATGGCACACTTGTTCTGTAATTGCTAATTATTAAACGGTTACTGTTTTGGACAGACGTCATGTTTTTGGATCTGAGCTTTTTGACTGTCTAGTATTTGTCTTAGAGATTAGACAAGATCTTTCAATTCTTTCAGCAGTATGATAACTTCCAAGTACAGTTTGGAAAAAAACATGTAACTTTGCAAATGTAAGAACTATATCAGGAGAATGGCTGAATGCACATTACTCAAGGTTATAAGGTTTATAAAAGTATAGGGTCAGTTATCCTACTGGAAACTAACTTGTTTATCTATCTATCTATCTATCTATCTATCTATCTATCTATCTATCTATCTATCTATCTGTCTGTCTGTCTGTCTGTCTGTCTGTCTGTCTGTCTGTCTGTCTGTCTGTCTGTCTGTCTGTCTGTCTGTCTGTCTGTCTGACTGACTGACTGACTGACTGACTGACTGACTGACTGATTATAGAAAAGAGTTTAACTGTCTGAGCAGTGACAGGTTTGACAAAGTTATAAGGTACAGTGGGTGGTATCTTATAGCTGTGGTCAGAAATATCTTTGGGAGCTGGTGGGAAAAGGCATTGATATTTGTTGGAATGAGCAGATGTACTGTAGCAGTCTACTAAACGTCTCATTTTCAGTTCCTATTGTGAAGCCTGGAAAAATTTTGAATAACTTTGCAAAATAAAGAATGAAAGCACTTTAACTATTTTTCTGTCTCTTTCAGCATTTCTCAGATGCATAGTATTTAGACTGAATCTTGTGTTTTTAGTAAAAACTCTTAAAATGTATATCATTTGTAGCTCATAAAAACTGGAAATTATTGAAGGTGCATGAATATACAGTACTGTGCAGAAGTCTTAAGCCCTTATGAAAAAATGCTGTAAAGGAGTAGTTTCAAAAATAATGCCATGTATAGTTTTTGTGAATCATAAACTGCCTAGAAAGTGAAAGTGAAAAAAGTGAAGTGGAAAATTAAAATTAATATTTGGTGTGACCACCTTTTGCCTTAAAAATGGCAGCAGTTCTCTTAGCCCTACTTGCATGCACTTTTTGAAGTTACTTGAATGGTAGGTGATTCCAAGCTTCTTGGAGGACTTACTACATTTCCACCACAGACTTTGGCTGCCTTACTTGCAATTCCAGACTGGCTTATTGATGTTTACATCATACCATTGTAGTGGCCGATTGGTCCAGGGACAAGACTGACAACTGAGAGACATGTAAGTTAAGGAAATTGGGCGGAGTCTGGGTGCTGCAGTGGGAGTTAAATAGGACCCACGCAAGGAAGGATGCTTTTTCTTCTGAAGGAGTGAGGGGTGAAGAAGGGCTAGATAGCATAAGGCTTTTATGAGGCATTTCCTGTGACCAAAAACAATGGGAAGGTTTAAGTCAAAACTGAGGTACTGTTTTGTTGATTTGAAATAAACCCCCAGTTCAGATATCCTCATGTTGGAGTGTGTTCATTACTGCCGCCTCATGGTTCATTAAACCGTCTTCAGTGCATATATACTGTATATATATATATATATATATATATTGTAATAAAACAAGAATCTTCCACTACGAAAAAAGAGTTGGGGAACGTGTCCGTATAATGTCCAATGTACAATGAAAGCAAAAAAGGCAAAAAATACGTGATGAAAATATTTTACAGTAATTGACAATGGTACATGACAAAGATGCCATTTTTATACAGTGAAAAGATGGCTGGTGGAAGTGAGTTGACAGGAGATGATGTTATACAGTTAAGTGTCAGACAGAAGTGACGTCATCAGAGGGAGCCAGAAATGAGATGATGCCGAAAATGACATCATTGAGATGGCACCAGAAGTGACATTATGGCAAGGGCACCGGAAGTGACGTCATCATCGAGAGTCAGAAAAGCAGAAAAGTGAAAGGTGTTATTTTTCTTCTTTTTGTCTGACGAATCAACACATCATAACATATCTGACGCATATCAACCCCTTGTCTCACGATCTTTCACTCACCTCAGGGCTTGTTGACTGCCTCCTAAGCGCACGTGTGACAATATATATATATAATTATATATATACTTTTTATTTTGGCCATGTGTTTGTGGTCATTGCCATGCTGAAAAATTAAGACAAGACCAAGCAGATTCCAACCTGATGGCACTGCAGGACAGCTGTACGTCTCAGCAGTGACAGGATCAAAAATTTTGATCAAATCATCAACTCTGTTTCCAGAAATGCAGTCATAAACCTGAAAGGAACCTCCACAATGCCTCACTTTAGATACTCATCCATATGCAGTTCTCCAGTACTGCCTTCTGTTAGAACACTACCTCCATTGTTGTATAAACCAACTGTGGTGTTTTCATACATATGTGAGTCATTTGGTTTTATTTTTACCTAAATGGAATAGCTTTTTATTGGTAAGTCTTCCATGAAGACCACTTCTGATAAGTCTTCTCCAGACTGTGGTTTGGTGTATCATGGTCATAGTAGTTCCTGCCAATTCTGAGCTAATAGCTTTTTTTTTTTATTTAAGGAAAGTAAGCTTAATGTATTCCTCTTAAGCTGCACTATGTTTCCATAGCCGAGAAATGCATTTCTGGTCCTTAATCTTGCCTGCTTGTCTGTGCTTCCGGAGAAGAGGTTGGACAACACATCAGGAAACACTTGTCTGCCACAAACTTTTTGCGTGGAAGAGACATTGATGATGTAGGATGACCATCTTGTGTCTTGTCATTAGGATAACGTTTGCCATTGTGTAAGATTTGCAGGTTAACTGCAACATCTACTACAACCTCTCCTTTATGTATGTTTGTCACTTACCCAGTTTTATTCCCTCTACGCAACTGTTTCTATTTTAGTTACTGTAATTTGTTGGTTGAACCAAAATTATTATGTCACTGATCACCTGTGTGTTATATTTGCTTAATCAAGCAATGAGCTATATGTCTACAAAGATCTCACTTATTTAAGTGAATAGTGGTGTTATTTGTAGGGGTCATAGCAGCACCCCAAGTCCCTGATACAAACTCAGAGACATAAACCTTGGTTCAAATAAATGGTTTATTAAAACAAATACCTTTAAACAGGTTTCCTCTAGCATTCATAATATCAAAAACATTGCTCTTTTATGTTTCTTTGTCTCTGAGTGTTGTCCTGTTCCATCTGAATCCCGTTCACCTGGGAGACGCAGAGCAGCTCCTTTTATATATTAAACCAAAGAGTACATTGCACACAGAAAGCACTTCCGGGTCAAGCCAAAGCCCCACAAAGTAGGGAGTGGTAAATTTTGCAGCACCTCCTAGCAGCCCCCATGGAATCCAACAGGGCCACCCCATGGGACCACAATTCCCAGCATACGCTACAGATGTTTGCATGGGTACTGTGGCCCAGGGATGCTGCCATCTAACGTGTCAAGGGAGCATATTGTCTTTTCCGTCCCTTCATTACACTGGCCTTCTAGCCAGATAAGGATTTTTATTCCAGCACCAATGGGACACCAAAGTATCCATTTTAATGATGGCATTTTCTGCCACCCTCCTTGCTGAGGTAGGGAACACCCCACCTTACTTTCTGCCCATTCGCTACCTTAGCCTTCGGGCCAGGTAAGGAACCCTCACCTGACATTTATCATAGTTGTCTATTACTATTTTGGTTTATTTCTTTAGGAAAATTTAAAATATTGTATTGTTTCACTTTTTGCAAGCAAAATTTTTGGAACTCTAAAAAAGTATGTTCTTTTCTAGTGATTCAGAAGAGAAAATTAAAGGTGTCTAAGATTAATATTTTTATAGACTTTCTTAAATATCTCAGACTTTTGCATAGTACTAAATGGGAAAGGTGCTATATAAATAAAATGTATTACTGTATTATTATTATGATGTAGTGGTCTATATTTATATTATATTTATATAAATTTATATAAATATAATTTATATTTATATTTGACCGAAAGAACGAGATCGCAAATACAAGCGGCTGAAATGAGTTTCCTCCGCAGGGTGCCTGGGCTTTCCCTTAAAGATAGGGTGAGAAGCTCAGTCATCCGGGAGGGGCTCAGGGTAGAGCCGCTACTCCTCCGCATCGAGAGGAGTCAGATGAGGTGGCTCGGGCATCTGATCAGGATGCCTCCTGGACGCCTCCCTGGTGAGGTGTTCTGGGCACTTCCAACCGGGAGCAGGCCCCGGGGAAGCCCCAGGACACGCTGGAGGGACTATGTCTCCCGGCTGGCCTGGGAACGCCTCGGGATTCTCCCAGAAGAGCTAGAAGAAGTGGCCAGGGAGAGGGAAGTCTGGGTATCTCTGCTCAAGCTGCTGCCCCCCGCGACCCGACCTCGGATAAGCGGAAGAGGATGGATGGATGGTCTATATTTATAGGTAGCATACTCCTTATTTAAGAAAGGAATAGAGTATACAGTAAGTTTACAGTGATGTCATCACTGTTCTTGACTTTTGTTTTAGTTCTTTTGTGCTGATCCTGGACTAAATAAGTCCAAATTGTTGATTGAGTAATATTGATAAAAGCTGGTTTTTCTTTCCACAAATATTACTAATGCCAGTACTTAGTGATATTGTTTTAGTGTCTTTTGTCTCAGAAAAGCCCTGCTATCACCGCTGTAGAGCTAGATTTCTGTTTTGACACTATATTTTGATTTTTATAGTATAGTATAGTAATTGCGAAAAAATTCAACCTCAAGATTTTGATGAATCTCCACATTTCATGTGCTTCTGAACACGTTTTGACCATTTTTGCAATTATGTCTGTGTGTGTGTGTGTGTGTCTGTGTGAAAAATGATAATTTGAGAATGCTTTGAGCTACATGTAGATAAATGAAATTTGGCATATGGGTGTTATAGATAGATACATAGATAGATAGATAGATAGATAGATAGATAGATACTTTATTAATCCCCAAGGGGAAATTCACATACTCCAGCAGCAGCATACTGATAAAAACAATATTAATTAAAGAGTGATTAAAAAATGCAGTGCAAGTTAAAAAATGCAAGGTGGAAAGTGCGAGGCAGGTATAACAGTCAATAATCTTGTGTAGTGTTAATGTTTACACCACCCCCATCGGGTGGAATTGAAGAGTCGCATAGTATGGGGGAGGAACAATCTCCTCAGTCTGTCAGTGGAGCAGGGCAGTGACAGCAGTCTGTCGCTGAAGCTGCTCCTCTGTCTGGAGATGATACTGTTCAGTGGAGGCAGTGGTTCTTCATGATTGACAGGAGCCTGCTCCACGCCTGTCAAACTGTCCAGCTCCGTGCCTACAATAGAGCCTGCCTTCCTCACTAGTTTGTCCAGGAGTGAGGCGTCCTTCTTCTTTATGCTGCCTCCCCAGCACACCACCGCGTAGAAGAGGGCACTCTCCACAACCGTTTGATAGAACATCTGCAGCATCTTATTGCAGATGTTGAAGGATGCCAGCCTTCTAAATATATATCAAAATGTCAGTTTTTTCTTAACTTTTGGGCAACATACGTCAACCGGAAGTGGTACTTTACCTGAACACATTTAAAAATATTTCAAATAAACTGGAAAATAGTTTAAATAAACAACTAATTTCAATTTTGTATAGTAGTCATGTGAAATTGCATTATAAGAAGAAAAAAATAATTGAAATTTTATATCATCATTAGTTAGGGTAAGAAACACATAAATATAGAATTTCACCTTAATCAGATAACTGGAAATGATATCTTAACAGGTATCAACAATATTACATATGCATTACTACCATTATATAAAGAGAGATAAATAATTAAAATTTTAAATGATCATTACTTATCGTTAGATATAAAATTTGACCTTGATCAGGTGACTGGACGTTGTATATTACTGACTACAAATATAATCAGATTTGAAATTTGAGTTTGATCGGATTATCAGTAGTACTTTGCCATATAAACTTGCATTATTAACAAAGATAAGTGATTGAAATTTTGTAAGAAACACAAAGATATGAAGTTTCATTAAAATCGGACAACTGGAAGTGGTACCTACTTTACCTGAACAGGTATAAGGAAAGCTGAGTGGAGAACAATCCAGATTTTTTATGCTTTACGTGTGTGCTTTACAAAAGACTGGTAAATTAGCACTCATCAATGCCCTTAACAAAATAACTAACTATAGTTAGTATATGGAAGTATACTTCCAACGTTTGGAATGGATCATTGTGATACATCTGGTATAATAAACTATTGCCTCGTAGGACTGAAGTTTTTATGTTCATCAAATTTATGTCTACCTTTTGTATGCAGAACTAGGGATTTTCTAGAATGTAGCCCACCACTTTGATTGACTGACAACATTTCAATATACTTTCTTGACAGTTGATTCTATGTTATTGCTGAAGCAGGTTTATCTGTTGTAATAAAGATGAGGCAAAGATATCGTAAAGATGTGGGGCAGCCACCCATATATTGTTCCACGGCTGCAAAATAGGTTTAAGATGAACAGAGATGTTCACTGATCTGAGTCCAAAACAGAACTGATTGTATGGAGGCAAGATGGTGGCTTTAAAGGCCAGTACAGGAAATGATGTCATCATTGGGGCTGGAACTGAAAGTGATTTCATCAGGACCAGAAGTGACGTGATCATTGGCCCAGGAGTTGGAAAGTGATGTCATCGGAAACGAAAGTGATGTCATCATTGGAATCCCCACCCCCCGGCCACCCCCTTCACCAGAAGTGATATCATCATTACTGGAAGTGATGTCATCAGAGGCACCAGAAACAGAAGTGACGTATTCAAAGGTGCCAGAATCTGGCGGGATTTCCTGAGAATGGTCTGCAAGGAATTGAGAGAGACCGTCAGCGCACCCCGCCACCCCCTGGTCTGTTGTGGAATTACAATTGCTCATGCCTTTTAGCTGCCTCCTACTCACACGTGTGTGGCAAACCCCCCCCTCCCCCCCACCCCAACCCCCACCCCCCCCCCCACCAGCCCAGACCCATTGGGTTGGGCTTCCTGCACTGAGATGTCATGGTCTCAAGAGAGAGCATCATGTTGGCATGGAGAGAGCCCTTATGATCAACAAGTGAAAACTTGTATGGTTGGAGGTCAAGAAACCACCTGGTGACCAAAGAATTCGACTCTTTGTGTAGGGCCATCCACTGCAGAGGAACATGATTTGTCACAAGAGTCAATTTCCGGCCCAAGAGGTAGTACCTCAACTGCGTAATCTTCCATTTAATCATGAGGGCTTCCCTTTCTACTGCCGCATACCTGGTCTCCCAATCCAACAGTTTCTGGCTCAGGTACACAACGGGGTGTTCAGCACCATCGACACTTTGGCTCAGCACGGCACCCAGGTCTGTGTCCGAAGCATCGGTCTTGAGAATGAAAGGAAGAGAAAAATTTGGATCTTTCAATATGCTGTATGTGTTCCTTCCATGTACTGGAATAGATGACAACATCATCAAGGTAGGTAGCACTATACGCATTATGGTGTCGGAGCACTTTATCCACCAGACGTTGGAAAGTCGCAGGTGCCCCGTGTAACTCGAATGGAAGAACGCGATACTGCCAATGACCGCAGGGGGTTGCTAAACGTGGTCTCGACCTAAGTGGAGTCCGTCAAAGGAATCTGCCTTCGTCATGTCAAGTGTGGTCAAAAATTTTGCCTGACCAAGCCTTTTGAGGATGGATAGATAGATAGATAGATAGATAGATAGA
Organism: Erpetoichthys calabaricus; assembly: GCF_900747795.2. Lineage (NCBI taxonomy): Eukaryota > Metazoa > Chordata > Cladistia > Polypteriformes > Polypteridae > Erpetoichthys > Erpetoichthys calabaricus. The sequence continues at coordinate 35,687,051 of NC_041407.2, forward strand.
TAGATAGATAGATAGATAGATAGATAGATACTTTATTAATCCCATTGGGAAATTCACAAATTCACAGGAGGTTGTCCACTTGAGGCATTGGATAAGCAACAATTTGGGAGACTTGATTAAGCCGATGGAAGTCTGCTTTCTTTGCCTAGGGAAGTCGATAGGGGCGTTCTCAAATGATAACCCTGGGCTATGTCACTATGTCGTGCGCAATCAGAAAGGTCCTTCCGGGTTTTTCACTCAGCACCTCTGGGACGGACTCTCTCTGTCTGGAATTTAATTCTGCGCCAAAATTAAGGGTGTCTGTTTGAGCAAAGAATGAGCGGGGCTGAGCGGAGGAGGGATCAGGATCCCTTTCCTTTCATGGCTTCAGCAAGTTCACACGATACACCCGCTCACTTGGTTGACGATTGGGTTTTTTCACCAATAATCGACAGGCCCTTTCCTCTCCTTAATTTCATAAGGGCCTTGCCAATGGGCAAGTAATTTAGAATGGGAGGTAGGAACCAAAACCATGACATGATCCTCCAGAAGGAATTCACAGAGATTCGTACCATGATTATAATAGTTGGCCTATGCTGCTTGCGCCTCCTCCATGTGACTTTTTAAAATAGGTAAAATTTTCCCAAATTGATCACATAACTGTGCGATATACTCTAATATATTGGTAGAGGGAAGAGCCTCTCCTTCCCATCCTTCTTTCAAAATATCCAATATTCCCCGAGGTTGTCGTCCATATAATAATTCAAATGGCGAGAGCCCCATAGAGGCTTGAGGGACTTCCTAATGGTCACAGAGCACGAGGGGAAGGAGCTGGTCCCAGTTCCTCCCATCCCCGGTGACCACCTTACAAAGCATTTGATTGAGAGTCTGGTTAAAACCTCTTGACTAGACCCTCGGTTTGAGGATGATACACTGCTGAGTTTAAATGCTTTATTTTAAGTAACTTGGATGTCTCCCTGAACGTCTAATACAGTTAGGTCCATAAATATTTGGACAGAGACTTGACTGGCCAAGTCAGTCACCTGATCTTAACCCAACTGAGCATGCATTTCACTTGTTGAAGACTAAACTTCAGACAGAAAGGCCCACAAACAAACAGCAACTGAAAGTAAAGGCCTGGCAGAGCATTAAAAAGGAGGAAACCCAGCATCCGGTGATGTCCATGAGTTCAAGACTTCAGGTTGTCATTGCCAGCAAAGGGTTTTCAACCAAGTATTAGAAATGAACATTTTATTTCCAATTAATTAATTTGTCCAATTACTTTTGAGCCCCTGCAATGAAGGGATTGTGTTAAAAAAAATGCTTTAGTTGCCTCACATTTTTATGCAATCATTTTGTTCACCCCACTGAATTAAAGCTGAAAGTCTGCACTTCAAATGCATCTGAGTTGTTTCATTTAAAACTCATTGCGGTAATGTACAGAACCAAAATTAGAAAAAAGTTGTCTCTGTCCAAATATTTATGGACCTAACTGTAGGTAAAAGGCGTCCCCTGTTCCGTAAGGACTTCCTTAAGGATGCCTACTCATGTGAAGACCCCTACAAATTCCTGTGTGATAGCCTTAGACATGGCTGAGACAAGAGATGCAAAAATGGTGAATCTCCTCATTAATTCCCGGCCAATAAAATCAGAGATTGATACACTGTAAAGTCTTTTTGGTGCCCAAATGGCCTCCTAGGAGGAGGGCGTGCGCCAATTCACAGACCTGCTGCTGGTAGGTTTGTGGGATTAACAACAGCTTCCCCAACTCCCCCTTATATTACGCCACTCAATATAATAGGTCAGTTTCTATTACAAAGTGAGGACCTTGTGGCATGGGCTGATGGGTGCGTTGGCCATTGACTCTAGCTACTGCATATTTTGCAAATTTTCGTTCCACTGCTGCCTTTTGATGGAAAGCCAGCATTTCTCTAAACTAAAAATGCATTTCGGAGAGAGAGTCCGGTCTGACCTCAAGGGGCAGGGATTCCTCCCGGTTCGTCGAAGCGCGGGTTGATGACATATCCACCTGCAACGGCCCAGGAGTCTCCCCGTCCACTTCTTGGGCTTCCGTATCTCTCTCCTCCAGCTGATTACATGGTGTGAAGACAGCTTGAGCCGGGTCATCCCCGCCTACAACTAGGCCGAAGCTTTGATTGGGAGTAATCAGTAGTCTTCCGCATTCATTATCAGACTAGTCCTACCTGAAAAAATGAATCATAGGGCGGTTTTATATTTACTGACTTCTCTGAGTATGCAGATAATACTGGTCTTTACTTTAATCCATTGTTGCGGTAATACATATCGGCAATCAACAATGGAAATGTTGGTGCTGAAATCAAAGAGTGCTTCAACTTGGTATCCATTAACAACTACAGTTCCCATATATGATACCGTGAGGGGGTTGGTAAGTACACATAAACTGCCTCTCCCCCTCCACCTGCATCCCTCCTCATCCCCGGGTAGGTTGCACACCTCTGGGGACTTCAGAACAGGCTCCAGTTCATGAAAAAGAGACTTATTTTGTGGGACGTAATCCCTGGGGAGTCCACTAGAGGACCGTTCTGCTCTCCCAGATTTCAAGGCTGGCTTAGTTGTTTTTAGGAGCTGGATAAGCTCCCCCATAGAATGAAAATCTCCCCAGACCGGCTGGGCAAAGTTCTTAGGAAGAGTTTGATGTAAGATAAAACAGGCTACCTGCTGCACTATTTGAAAGGTGGACAGTTCAAATGGCCGTAGCCATAGTGCCACCTGTTCCCAGAGGGCCAAAGCTTTCACCTAGATCGTTCTCTCTAGATCGAATTCCCAATATTTTAGTTTCTTTACCTGCTGGTGTGGGGATAGCCTATATTTACTGTATCTGGGATCTCAACCCCAATGGGCGACTCAACTGTCTCCTCTGAGAGAACATACTGTAATAAGACCCTTTCGCTTTCCTTTCCAGGAACCAGCCTATGTCTGTGTGTTTCTTCCACACTCTCCTCTTGGTTAAATACCAGCCTGGGTACCCTGAAACTCGGCCCCGGTACTTTCCCTTCTGGTTAGATTTTTGGTCTTGTCCCGGTTTGTTGTTGGAACCAATCCTGCCGACTACGCCACTATGATAAAAATGAGGCAAAAACATCGTAAAAGTGTGGGGCAGCCACCTGTATATTGTTCCACGGCTGCAAAATAGGTTTAAGAGGAACAGAGATGTTTACTGATCTGAGTCCAAAACAGAACTGTTTGTATGGAGGCAAGATGGCGGCTTTAAAGGCCAGTACAGGAAATGACGGCATCATTGGGCCTGCAACCGGAAGTGATGCCATCGGGACCGGAAGTGACGTTATCAGAGGTGCCAGAAAGAGAAGTGATGGCTTCAGAGGCGCCGGAGCCTGAGATTTCCCAAGAATGGTCTGCAAGGAACTGAGAGAGACAGTCAGCACACCCCACTGCCCCCTGGTCTGTTGTGGAATTACAATTACTCAGACCCTTTAGCTGCCTCCTACTTGCACATGTGTGACACTGTTAAACAAATGATCACATTTCGACATTTAGGTTACTGTCTTTCTTAAGGCAATTGTGTTTCACATTTGTTTTGAGCCGTGGTTTTTTGAAATTTAAGGTTTTGCGCCTAAAATACAGTACTTTTAATGATTTAATATCCATCCATCCATTATCCAATCCGCTATAGCCTAACTACAGGGTCACGGGGGTCTGCTGGAGCCAATCCCAGCCAACACAGGGCACAAGGCAGGAAACAAACCCCGGGCAGGGCGCCAGCTCACCGCAGGGCACGCACACACAGGACAATTTAGAATCGCCAATGCACTCTGAGCTCTGGCTGGGCCACTCAAGGACATTCACACAGTTGTCCTGAAGCCACTCCTTTGATATCTTGGCTGTGTGCTTAGGTTCGTTGTCCTGCTGAAAGATGAACCGTCGCCCCAGTCTGAGGTCAAGAGTCCTCTGGAGCAGGTTTTCATCCAGAATGTCTCTGTACATTGCTGCAGTCATCTTTCCCTTTATCCTGACTAGTCTCCCAGTCCCTGCCACTGAAAAACATCCCCACAGCATGATGCTGCCACCACCATGCTTCACTGTAGGGATGGTGCCAGGTTTCCTCCAAATGTGACGCCTGGCATTCACACCAAAGAGTTCAATCTTTGTCTCATCAGACCAGAGAATTTTCTTTCTCATGGTCTGAGAGTCCTTCAGGTGCCTTTTGGCAAACTCCAGGTGTGCTGCCATGTGCCTTTTACTAAGGAGTGGCTTCCTTCTGGCCACTCTACCATACAGGCCTGATTGGTGGATTGCTGCAGAGATGGTGGTCCTTCTGGAAGGTTCTCCTCTCTTCACAGAGGACCTCTGGAGCTCTGACAGTGACCATCGGCTTCTTGGTCACCTCCCTGACTAAGGCCCTTCTCCCCCGATCGCTCAGTTTAGATGGCCGGCCAGCTCTAGGAAGAGTCCTGGTGGTTTCGAACTTCTTCTACTTACGGATGATGGAGGCCACTGTGCTCATTGGGACCTTCAAAACAGCAGAAATTTTTCTGTAACCTTCCCCAGATATGTGCCTCGAGACAATCCTGTCTTGGAAGTCTACAGACAATTCCTTTGACTTCATGCTTGGTTTGTGCTCTGACATGAACTGTCAACTGTGGGACCTTATATAGACAGGTGTGTGCCTTTCCAAATCATGTCCAACCAATTGAATTTACCACAGGTGGACTCCAATTAAGCTGCAGAAACATCTCACGGATGATCAGGGGAAACAGGATGCACCTGAGCTCAATTTTGAACTTCATGGCAAAGGCTGTTCAATACTTATGTACATGTGCTTTCTCAATTTTTTTATTTTTAATAAATTTGCAAAAATCTCAAGTAAACTTTTTTCACGTTGTCATTATGGGGTGTTGTGTGTAGAACTCTGAGGAAAAAAATGAATTTAATCCATTTTGGAATAAGGCTGTAACATAACAAAATGTGGAAAAAGTGATGCGCTGTGAATACTTTCTGGATGCACTGTATACGAGAAAGTCGAGTGAAGGGTTTTGTTTTGTTAGCCTCTTATTAAGCCTTGTTTAAAATTAATGGTAAATGATATGTGGCAAATACTTTATCTTTTAATTTATTATATTAATCCTTGCTTTTTCACAGGGATCGTGGTGAATGTGGATTTCTAGTTGAAGGACACTTAATTGCTTCTAAGACAAATGTGAATGTTTCAATACCTTATAAGTATGCAATCTATAAGTGGGAAAAAAAGGAACTTCAATATGAAATTATTCATAACAATGACGCCAAAGGTATTGTGAACCGTTGCTTGTTAATAAAGGAAGATCTTTTAGGTGACAGAGGTAAGTTGTATTAAAATGTTAATTTATTGTATTGAATGCTTACTGAAAATAATGATTTCTTTTTACATTGACTTTACATGTGTTTGCAGAAAGATTCCTTTACCAGGTTTTAAATTCCTCAGATTATAGTGTAACAGGAAATAATGCCCTTATGGCACCCACACCCTGCCAATGGGACTGAAAATATTTTTAAAGTGTTTAGTTTAAAAAAATACAGGTAACTTAATTTCTGCCTCCCCTTAGGGCTATAATTCACCAATTTCTAAGCCCAGGTTTAGAAGGTAGTGTGGTACATCCAAGAGTCCTCCACTCTAGTACTATCACAGCACTTCACCTATAAGTATTTCTGTTTTAGTCATATAAGTCTGGCCTTCTCCTTCTTTTTGTATGCTTTTGATATAAGCACTCGTGTTGACTTCAGACTCCTCTGTGCTTGCAGAATGATAATGCTTTAACATTCCTTTGAGGAATATATCCAGCTAATACCAATATGGTCCCAGTCCTACTATGTTAAGGCCTATGTGCTAAACCCTCCATTTCTGGTGGAGGAATACTTGCCACTGACTAGTCCTTTTTTGCTTAAGCCCTGAATCAATAACTTGGCCCTGGTTTCCCCAGATTCCCTGTAAATGCCTGGTGGAAGAATGTATATTGAAATGAAAATACATTTACAGTACCAATGCTGAGTGTATGCTTTAGCAAAACTGAGAGAAATAATTCTTTTTTATATTGGAAGTGGTGTGAAAAAAGAAAGTTAGAAAATGACAGTGTGAATATTCACTTAACTTAGTCTCTTGACTCATGGCACTTGGTACAGAATAACATAGGCAAAAAAGAATTAATTAATGTAGTTTAGTTAGCTTGTTTTAATTAACATTATTTTAAGCCTAATATCATTTTGAAATGAGCTCCACTGTTACAAAACATTCTTCTAAGTGAGTTAAAAATTGCTAAACATATCCCAGTTTTATTTTAGTAGTCCAATAAACTGAGTAAAAAAGTTAAGTTGTGTCACAGATAAAGAGTTGGGGTACCACCTTGGTAACACCTTATATTTTGAAAGGTTTTTGTAGAAAAAAACACTCAATTAGTTGTAGAGAAGGGTTGGGTCCAGGAGGACGGACACCAGAGATGATGTCAGTGATGGGAGGACCATCAATCACCTGTTCTGCAAAGGGAGAAAGAGAGAAAGTATCAGAAAACAGTGCCAACCCCTGACTTGGCAAGTAACTACATTCACTAAAGTCCTTAACTGCCTCTCATGTGCACGCTTATAAGTCACTAAATTATTCCTAAAAAATCATGAGCTATTTGTATTTTATATGGGTGACAGAATAAATCTTAATCGAGAATTCAACGAACATTCCAGTTTGAAATGTTTAATTCTATCAACTAACATCACAATGAATGCTGTAGGCCCCTCGCTGCAGCCTGTCTCATCTTTTTGATATTTTATGCTGTTCTTACATTTTTGAATGATCTGATAAACATGTCCTCCCTACTTCCAGTAGAGTGAAATGTATCAAACTTCTTTAAAAAAGGGTTATGAGTAAGAATTCTTCCTAACTGAGGAATGTTACAGACTTAGATTCAATTTGAATTGTAATGGTGAATACACCATGAGGCACTGATTAATTGCTATGCCAATTGAAACTGCATTTAGTGTTCAACACTGCCACGTAATACAGTATATATTACCACCTATTGAGTCACCCCCCCACAACAACCCACACATTGTTACATCCTTGTGCTGCACCTGTTATTTTTGTTTCGACATTTCAAACTAGCGCCTCACAAGTTTGTCTATGCCATTCCATACTCTCTCTCTTCCACTTTCTTACATGTATCTATGCTTGTCAGTTGTCTCAGTTTGATTGCGTCACTGGTTCTAAGAGGGGGTGGTGGCATTGTTTGGAAAACTTTCAAACATATTTTTGTACCATTGAAGCAAAAGCTCTCTGTGTTGCATCAACTATGTTGTTTATAGGCTACATCTCAGATTGCACACTACTGCAATAAATAAGTATGCTAAGTCAAGGACTATATGTCTCTCACCACAGAATTCAAGCTTGGACAAACTCAGCTAATTTTGATACACAATCATTTGGTGACTTACCACTTACATGTCTGCGACCCAGTTCAGGTCATGAACCATAGAATAAGAAACACCAAATTACTCAATAAAGCAGTGTTATGATCAGTGATTAAAAAAAAGTACTGTGATTGTTACTGCATGGATTCTGATGGTTTGTGTTTCTTTTTAGGAGTTTTAATACTCACAGAATTCAAATACATATGACATCAAAATTGGAATTTATCATGTATTTAATAAGTTAATCATTTATTTGCCTACTGCAACACCACTATATTTGTTCTTTGGCCACCACCATTTTAAGGTGTTGTATCAGCTGCTCCCTTGTTGATTTCATAAAATTCCCAGCTTGCTGATGACATCATTATAGTGATGGCGCAAAGACCACGCTGTGCACTTCTTACTCAAGACAAGTCAAGTTGGGGAGCATGCAGTGGTACCTCTCAACATTGCCGCACCCACTACATGTCGAAACAGCTCATGATCCCGGTTGGCAACCTCCCAGGCAGACATGTGGTCCAGTCCTACCCTCCAGAAATGACCCTCTATCTGCCGCAGCCAGGTGTTACGTAAGCCACTCGGGTCCCCAACAATGAGGATCTTATGAGCTGGATCACTCTTGGGGAAATGCACCATATGGCTGTAGTGCCGTAACTGACGCTCCCTCACAATGCAGGTAATGTGCCTCATTCTGGACTCCATGAGCAACCGCTAATTCGACACAAAGTCAAACCAACGGTACCCAAGGATTTTCCGGAGAGACACAGTACCAAAGGAGTCCGGTCTTCGTCTCAGGCTACTGGATAGCGTCCATGTCTCACAACCATATAGTAAGACAGGAAGCACCAGGACTCTAAAGACTTGAACCTTTGTCCTTTTGCATAGATATCGGGAGAGCCACACATCCCTTTCCAGCGACCTCATGACCCCCGATGCTCTGCCAATCCGTCTACTGACTTCACAGGAAGAGTCACTAGAGACATGAATGTCACTGCCAAGGTCAACACAACAAGGTCAACACTCTCTCCGCAAACAGACACACTGCTGATGGCTGTGCCCAAGAGGTCACTAAAGGCCTGGATCTTGGTTTTTATCCAGGACACTCGCAAGCCCAGACACTCAGAATCCTCAATCAGTATCTTGATCGCCCCGATCAGAGCCTCCATTGACTCCGCAAAGATCACAGCATAGTCAGCAAAGTCAAGATCCGTGAATCTTTCTTCACCAACAGATGCCCCACAGCCGCTGGACCCCACAACATTGCCCAACACCCAGTCCATACAAGCATTGAACAGAGTAGGAGCAAAAACACACCCCTGACAAACCCCAGAATCAACTGGGAAAAATGCAGAGGTCCTAGCTCCACTGCACAGCACTCACAGTACCACTATACTGGCCAGCCATGATATCCAGCAACCTCGGGGGGATCCCGCGAATCCTCAGGACGTCCCACAGGGCAGCTCGATCAACTGAGTCGAACACTTTGTGAAAATCGACAAAGGCTGCAAAGAAACTCTGCTGATATTCGCGTTTGCGCTCTATGAGAACCCTCAGGGCCAGGATGCAGTCGATGCAGCAGACTTCTTAGGCGTAAAACCAGACTGTTCTGGTCCCTGGTAGGTGAGCAAATGATCACGGATCCTATTGAGGACGACCCTAGCAAGGACCTTACCTGGCACCGAGAGCAGTGTTATCCCCCTGTAGTTGCTTCAGTCCAGGCAATCACCCTTCCCTTTCCAGATAGGGACGACAAGTCCAGTTTTGCAGTCAGTTGGGATGATGCCAGACTCCCAAATGGAAGCACAGATTGCTTGCAATGACAGGAGGACAGCCTTACCACCAGCCTGGAGAAGTTCACCCCGGATACCACGGATCCCTGCAACCTTTCCACCCCTCAGCTGGTTCACCACTTGTGCAATCTCAGTGAGATTGGGTGGTTCACAGCTAATTGGAGGATCAGCGTCAAGAACCGTGGACCCAGAGATATCCAACATCCTAGCCGGAGGATCAGCTTTGAACAACAGCTCAAAGTAGCCAGCTCAGCGGGTCACAACCGCAGTGACATACGTAAGGACCATTCCATCAGCTGCCCTGACGGCGACTCTTTGAGGAACAGATTCAGATGTGCATAATGCTTCGATTCCTCTGTAAGCAGGACGTGGGTCGCTAGACCACAGATGGTGTGTCACTTGCTCACAGATTCCTCTAACAAACGCCTCTTTATCTGCCCTCAGAGCCCTCGCAGTCGTCCTTCTCAGTTCCCGGTACAGACCAGAGTTGCCATTGAGCTATGCGCTGCGACTCCTCTCGATGATAATAATAATAATAATAATTCATTACATTTATATAGCGCTTTTCTTAGTACTCAAAGCGCTATCCACACAGGGAGAAACCGGGAAGCGAACCCACAATCTTCCACAGTCTCCTTACTGCAAAGCAGCAGCACTACTACTGCGCCACCTGTGAGGTGATGTCCAGGGTGCCCCGCGAGATGAAACACCTCCTTCTGGGAACACCAGTAACACCAACACAACCCTCAGCAACCTTCAGGGTCTTGTCATGGAAAAGTCTCCCACATCACATTAAGATCGGCAGTCGTACCCAAATCTGAAAGTTCCTCACACAAACTGTGTGCAAGCTCATTAGAAACAGCCTGGTCTTGAAGTCTGGCCAAGTCCAGGCTCATTTTCCTAGCAGGGGGTAACTTACTGGACCTAAGCTGGATTCTAAGAATAGCAACAAGTATATGGTCAGAATTCACAAACTGGGCACTTCTTTAGACCTTGCAGTTTTGCTAAAGCCTCCAGCATCTGCCCATGAGGATGTGATCGATTTACTTCACCGCACCTCCAGTATTGGAGTACCAAGTCCAACGATGCGGTTCAGGGCGCTGGAACCAGGATCCAGCGATTCACAGCCCCTGACCTTTGGCAAAGTCAAGGAACATGGAGCCACTTTCACCACGATCACCAGACCCATGGGGATCGAGACTGTCCTCATAGCCAGCCCTGTCAGTGCCAGTGGCTGCACTGAAGTCACCCATGACCAGAGGAATGTCACCCCGTGGGCACCCATCAACCACCGAGTGAAGCTGCAAATAAAATGTCTCCCTCGCTGAGACATTAGTCATCGCGGTCAGAGCATACACTGAGACAACAGACAAGGCACCCAGGGAGTACCGTAATCTGAGTCCTATAATACGCTCGTTGTGTCCTGGGTATGATGTTAAACTGCATCCGGCCCTGCAAGCAGTCCTCCAACTTGTAGGGAAATCATGGGGGTTTGTGGCAGGATTAGCACTCCGGCCACCATAAAAAAACTTCACAAAGCTCCAAGACTACAGAAAGGACTCTTTTTTGCTCTCCGCAGGAGTAGCTCTGCTGCAGCCGACCATAGGAAGGCTGCTCGCATCATGAAGGGGACGGGGGAAAGCCCTCGGGAGCCCCATCCCCGGAAGAGTCGAAACCGTTGGAGAGCCAATAAGGTCAGGTCTGTTGGGGATCGGAACTGGTGTGGTGCTGAGGCATCGCCCGCTGCACGGCAGCACTCGGGTCCCAATTTGAGGCTGCCCATACGGGTGGGCGCATGGAATGTCTTGTCTCTCCGGCAAGATGATCATCTTCCTCTGCTGTCGGAGGAGCTGCGTAAACTCTGCATTTCAGTGGCGGCACTCACTGAGGTGCGCAGACTGGGGACTGGCCAGATCTCTGTAGGTGGATACACCTTTTATTGGTCTGGTCGGTCTGATGGCTGTCCTACTCAGGGAGTAGCTGTTGCTGTGGTGGATTGGCTTCTTCCGATGATGACCGATGTCACTTCTTATTCCTCTGAGTTTAATGAGAGAAAAGGAAATTCTGTGCAAGTTAATTTTTTTAGCGTTCCTGGGATAAGACTTAGCATCATTCTCTCTGACTTTGATTTTTCGGTTTTGTTTTGAGGCTTTGATTAAAGAATGGGTTTATCTCTAGTTATCGAAGTTGGCACAAATCTTGACCTATCTCTGTTTCTTGGTAGTCCTTCATTAAAATACTGTCTCTGATTTGTGAAATTGTACATTTGATTATTTACAAAGAAGCTGAAGTGAAACTCAAAATCTAAAATGTCTGGTGACATAAATCGTAATATCTTGCATGGAGCTCCAGACTGAGGGCGATTGATGGTCATTTTATATTTCTTCCATTTCTGAATAATCGCACCAACAGTTGTCACCTTCTCACCTAGCTTCTTGCTGATGGTCTTGTAGCCCATTCCAACCTTGAGCAGGTCTACAATCTTGTCCCTGACGTCCTTTGACAGCTCTTTGGTTTTGCCCATGGTGGTGGAGAGGTTGGAATGGAAGAAATTGATTCTGTGGACAGGTGTGCTTTATACACATAACGAGTCAAGATCAGGAGTATCTGTAATTGTTTGATTGATTAATTGATTGTAATCTGTGTGCCACATGGGCACACAGCCAATCAGTGGGAGGTAGAATTCTGGCTGGGTTATAGGGGATCAAATACTTAGTTCTCTCAATGACATGCAAATCAATTTATAACATTTAAGTAATGTGCTTTTTCTGGATTAAAATGAAACTACCATAAAAATTAGGGACTGTTCATTTCTTAGTAAGTGAGCAAACTTACAAATTCAGCAGGGGATCAAATACTTATTTCCCCCACTGTAACACTATGGAAACTGGAGGTACTGGAGGTAATCATAATTATATTGAATGTACAGTTTAATAAGTCCCAACACTATTCTTTCAAATCACCTCATCCTGTTTGGAATGAGTGTATAGTCCACTTTCATTATCTTAGTTACATGAATTATCGTTCTTCTTTTGAAGTAGGTGGGACTCATATATTCTCACAGTGAAATATTAAAAAGCCTCTATGTTAGCTAATTGGTCACTACAGGTTTTTAAAACATGCTCTGAAGTTCAATCTGGAATGACAGTCTTACAGACTTTAGCTCATTTAAATGTTCTCTATGCATCCTGTACAGAAACATCCATTCATCCATCCATTATCCAACCCACTATATCCTAACTACAGGTTCACGGGGGTTTGCTGGAGCCAATCCCAGGCAATACAGGGCACAAGGCAGGAAACAAACCCACGAGCAGGGCGCCAGCCCACCTCAGGGCGCACACACACACACACACACCAAGCACACACACTAGGGACAATTTAGAATCGCCAATCCACCTAACCTGCGTGTCTTTGGACTGTGGGAGGAAACTGGAGCACTCGGAGGAAACCCACGCAGACATTGGGAGAACATTCAAACTCCACGCAGGGAGGACCTGAGAAGCGAACCTGGGTCTCCTAACTGCGAGGCAGCAGCGCTACCCACTGTGTCACCATGCCACCCTGTACAGAAACAATGACAGATAAATCATATGAAGCTGCAGAAATTTGAATGGTAGGCTGGTTATTGTTGCAATCAAAGCTAGGGTAGAAGACATTTAGATAATTAGAAAGTGAAAAAGTTTGGATTTGATTTTACTTTGCAGTCCAAAAGCAAACTGTTGCCGTTTGTGTAAATTATTACTGCTGCTATACTCACTCTGTAGTAAATAGTTGCTTAATAACTTGTAGTCTATAGATAAATGAAATTGATTAGGGTATTGAAATTGCAGACTATAAAATATGTCATGATTGCTAATGTTTCATGCTTTGCTGATTTTCCATTGTTGTTGACCGGAATTAAGGGCGGGAACTGAGATGAAATGTTGGGGTTCCAACCAAGGTTATTATAGTTTAACGAAAACTAAAATCAAAACTAAAACTATTATTAAAAAAACATTTTCTTAAACTGAAATAAAATAATTAACAAAACTGAAATGAAAAACTAAAACTAAATGAAACTATTAAAGTAGCTGGAGAGACTAGCTGAAATAAAATAATAATTTACTAAAATAATTTTAGTTTTCATTTTTGAATTGCTTAGTTTTAAACTCTAAATCTGAAAGTCATCCACCATGAGCTGCCTGCATATATTCATCCAGTGAACAGCGGTTGGTGACGGAGGGCGGGTGTTCACACGGCATTTGCAGTGACAGAGCAAGCTGAATACACGGGTAAAGCATGTGGAATAGAAAGTGATTTACATGCCGCCTTTCTTTGCACTTGTTGTATATCAAGATGTAATTCAAACACCTGAAACTGGAATGTGGTGATCAACAACAACTTACCGTATGGACAGAAAATTCACGAGTGAGTAACGTTTCAGTTTAGTTCTCAGGTGCCTGCTTTTTGTTGACAGTAATTCACCTGACACTTTGCATACGAAGTATAGAGAAAGCATAATCATGAAAAAAATTTGAATTTGAGATTTTGATGAATCTTGATGTTTTTGACCTCCCCAAGTCCGAAAATACCGTTTTTTGGAATTATGTCTGCGTGTAAACATGGTAACTCAAAAATGCAACTAGATAGATGGATGAAATTTGGGTGTTACACCTAAATTGTAGATCTCTATTAACTTTTGGGCCAAATCCATCTACCGGAAGTGGTACTTTACCTGAACACATACTCAATTTTTTTTTATTCATGCAGCTAAAGAGTCCAATTTAATCAACTTTACTTTTATAATAATTGATCAATATATTATTAATTTGATTTGATTTGTTGTTGATGGTTCTTTAATTTACATAATATAATCATTTGCTTGCGGTTTACTCTTCAAATATCCATCCCCATATCTGAGGACATGAGAAAGTCAAGGGGAGACCACTTTTTCTACCACTCTAACTTTCTACCTCATTTTAATTTCATTTTGTTCATATAGAATGCATTCTTGCCAGCCAACTGGGCATTCTGTGTCTAGTAAGAGAGTACTTTAACAAAGACAAAAATAGAGAGATATACAGTATAATAGAGGCCACAGACCAGCAATTAGTCATCTGCTTATAAAACATCATACAATTACTATGTGCGCATGTCATTTTGTGAATGTTATTTAAAAAAATATATTGATAAAAAACTCTTTTTTCTTGCTTTTTTAAGGAGAGTGGCATCAATATGATGATTTTATTTGTGCCAATCACAGCAAGAATATAATTGTAAAATTTCTAGAAACATTTTTGCCATTTGAAAAAGATACAGTTGTGAGTAGAAGAAATATTGCTGGATTTGTGATGCTGGAAACTATCTTTGAACTTCTCACTGAAACAAGAATCCTTAAGAACTTTTTTGTGCAGTTGCATCAGTTTATTATGACCTACAAGGATCCTTATGTTTTTGAAGAGATATCAAAAAAATGGAAAATGAATTATGGAGAAGATAAGGTAGGCATCTTTATTAGACATTTTCATCATTGCTAGATGAACCTGCAAAATGCTACTTTTTGTCTTTTACTGTATATTCTGTTGCATTTAGTTATGCTAACTTCACTTTACTATATACATTAAGATGTGCTTATCCTTTGGACTGAAGTATGCCCAAGTAAACTGTACCTTAATATGTCTTTCTAATTTATCCTTTTTATATCTATATTCCTTTTAGTTTTTCTATGTGTTCATTATGGGTGTGTTAGGTTATTGTTGTCTGATGTGAATTATAAATACAGTAGAGGTCTCGCTTATCCGACCTTCGCTTATCCAACATTCTGTATTATCCAAAGTCCCACCGCAAAAAAAAAACAAAAAAACGCATCAATCGGCAACAAGAACTGTAAGTTGTGAGCGTTAGCGTAGTCTGTTTTTTGTTGCTAAGTTCATTTTTTCAGTTAAATTTTTCTGTTGTTAGGTCCTTGATAACCTCTCCTTTTGGTGACTTCAGTGGGAACATCTTATTCTGTGAGGGACTGATGGCTTGCTTGATCCCATTGTACATCCCTGACGTTGCCAGTATCAGCAGACTACTGGAGCTAGCAGTCATTGGCACACCTCCTGGCTGCCTACTGGACTACTGAAACTCATAATATCTGCAAGTTTTTCTTTCTGAAAGAGGATTTGTGCACACAAACGTTTTCCTCTTTTCCTCAATCAGAAGAAGTAGCTCCTAAAGAGTGGGCCTTGAAACAGATCAGCAGACATAGCTGTCTTCTTCCCAAAGGTGGACAGTGCAGTGTTGTAGATGGTGTCCGTCAGGTGTTTCCATCTCTTGCTGATGTTGGTGTTAGGTGGACAAGCAAAGCTTCCTTCAGAGTTTGCGTAAACTCCCACACAAGCGGAAGTGATTGGTGTCACAGACTGTGCTCTGGTAGCTTTACGTAGTCTTGACATTACACAAGCTGCTGTGTCTCTTTGCAGAGAGATTAAACTGATGCCAGTTGTTGGACTGTGAGTGCCTCCATGACACTTTGTGTAGAGGCCTGGTATTAAAGAAGGTGTTGGTGGTACAAATGTTATGCTGGCAGCAGAGTTCAAGGAGATGCTGGTTGTTCTCATTCACCTTTCCTTTCTGAACTGCGTCATGCAATAGTACCAGCTGTGGTAGCCACTGCCAATTCTGACATTCAAGTTGCCAAGAATGAATAATATCTGCTTGAGAGGGCACTTTGCTAATAATTTGCTAATTTCATCAAAGAACTTTTCCTTGGAATCTTGGATAGAAATTAAAGTTGGCGAAGACATTAACCAGACCTATGGACATTTGAAGTTGAACTCTGAGCAGTCTTTCTGTTCCCTCAGTTGGTGGAATGATAAAGCTAACTAAATTGTTTCTTATGTCTTTCTCTCGGAAACTTCCAGTAGAAGAGAGCCTCATCTTCCAGAGAGCAACAATGTCCATCTGCAATCTTCTCAGTTTATTGTTGATGATTGTGGTCTTGCAAATGTCAATGATGTCTTGCAGATCTTCTGTAAGGTCCGAGGTAATGGTCCTTACATCCCAAGTGCCTATCTTGAGAGCTTGATGCTTTGTTGTGCCTACTGTAGGGGTTATTTATTAATCTGTTTTGTTTTCCATGACGAGGAAGCACCTGTCTCAGGAATTCCCAGTTTGAGGTGGGCAGTGGCCATTCAATGAGATCCTAGAATCGCTCCCACCATTGGAAGCTGAGCCATTGAAGCAGGCTTGGTCATTTTGTAGCTGGCGCCACGCTTTCTTCCTTAGACAGCATACCATTTTCAATGCATCTTTATATCTTGCCTTTTGTAGGCACAGTGTTCTCATATTAAAAACCTTAATCATTACTCTATTTTCACAGAATTTCTGTTGGCCTCACATCCATCCCTCTCCACAGCTTAATAAACATCTGCATCAAACCAAAAAGTTCTTTATTTTATACCATGGCTTGATGCTTATTTTTAATGTAGCTACTGGTAAGTAAGGCAGGATCAAGCATGGGTCAAACACATGCTGAAAGAAATCTCTTTGTCCAAAAGTTCATTTTAAAAGATTTACTGAAAATTCTAAGCAAATAGTCTGCACAGGAATAAAGGAAAAGGTTGTTACACACATAGAATAAAAAGCAAAAAAAAAAAAAGGGAAAACTATCTTTTCTCTAAACCTAGCCTTTTCTTGTTAAACTTTAGTTGTTTTCTACACAAAAGGATGCTTTACTTCACCTTCAGTACGTGCTGAATGTACGGCACTGCACATTCAGTAGAGCTCATTGCACTACATACAACTGGGCATGTTAAGGCAATGGTTTAAAACCGTGTGCCCTCCATGCTTTACTCACGGCAAGGCTGGTCACTAACTGAGACAAATCTATAGTCAGAGACACAAAATATACCAATTCAGTTCAGCTTGTGGGGGTTATAAGAACCTCCCATAGACTCCTATATACTACTATTTAGGCAAACATTTAATATAACTTAAATAACTAGCAAATACTTACATTCAGTAAATGACATTACTAAAAAAGCAGACAATTGAGATTTTTCAATTGGTCTTACTCTTCTGCTCTTCCATTTTACATTTCCTTACAAGCTTATACAGACTGGTTAGCTTATGAGTTTAAACATTACAAATAACACTACTTCCTAACATTTACTGTGCGTTTGCATATTTCTACCAGAGTTCTCAGTATTAGCATGTTTATTTTGCACCCCAGAATGCAATGCTGTTTCAAAGTACAGTTTATTCCCTCCAATTTGTATAGCAGATGGTTCAAAAGAAAAACAGATCTAGTAGCCCCCTTTTCTAAAGTTCTCATATACTTGGCTCTGAAACTTTTACCTTTTTTATTAGCCCCTTGAATACTTGTTTTCATTCACCTGTATCTGCTCCACCAGCTGTCCTTGACAGTATGATGTCATTATTGACATAAATCATCTGCTTGTCAGCACTTCTTGCTCTGTGCCTGCATTTAACTTTCACCATACCTTTTTGCTGTTAAATGCACACAATAAAATGCAATGCTAGTGTTCCCTTATAGGTCCTATAGTATAGTTATAATCTTGGTCACACATTTTATTCATTTAAAAGCTTCATTTTCTCAAAAATAAAACACACAGATTAAATAATATGAGTCTCATTTAATAAACTAAAAAATTTCCAATTTTTGAACCCTGTTACAGCTGCATTTCTTAACGTTTCCAAAAAAGTACAGCTTTAGTTTACCTCATAGAACGATTCAGGCATTATTGTGGTACATGTTAAAATAATTATACAGTCCAAGTACTGTACCTGAGTTTTAAAGTTTTTAGTAAAATTCAAAGCAAAAAAATAGACCATGGCATACCTATAATAATCATACGTTTATAAAAAAAATCAGAAAACTGTATACCATTGTTCAATTTGTAAGCTAATCTAACAGTCTATGCTTCTAGCAGAGAGATGATTTCCTATCTATCTATCTATCTATCTATCTATCTATCTATCTATCTATCTATCTATCTATCTATCTATCTATCTATCTATCTATCTATCTAATTAACATTCTGTTATTACAGAAATAGCTGAGAAATTTCAATTATATGTTAGCTTTCATGGTGTTAAAGATTGTACCATTATGTAAGTAACTAATTGAAATTATTCAAACTGAGTAACCACTTACGTGATTTTAAACATTAACATTAACTTTCGAAGATTGGTTCTTACAATTGTGATGCAATACTTGACTGTTCTCTCCTGGAAGAAAAAAAAGGAAACCTGGTAATGGAACGGGTTTGTTTAAAGCAATCTTAGAAAGTGAGAAGATGCCTGAGGAGTGGAGAAGAAGTGTACTGGTACTGATTTTTAAGAATAAGGGGGATGTGCAGAGTTGTAGTAACTACAGGGGGATAGAATTTATGAGCCACAGCATGAAGTTATAGGAAAGAGTAGTGGAAGCTCAGTTAAGAAGGGAGGTAATGATTAGTGAGCAGCAGTATGATTTCATGCCAGGAAAAAGCACCACAGATGTGATGTTTGCTCTGAGGGTGTTGAGGGAGAAGTAAAGAGAAGCCCAGAAAGCATATGACAGGGTGCCTCGAGAGGAGGTATTGTATGAGGAGTGGCAAATCAGGAGTGTCAGAGAAGTATGTAAAAGTAGTACAGGATATGTATGAGGGAATTGTGACAGTGGTGAGGTCTGCAGTAGGAGTGACAGGTTTACATCAGGGATTGGCTCTGAGCCCTTTCTTATTTTCAATGGTGATGGACAGGTTGACAGACGAGATTAGACAGGAGTACCCGTGTACTATGATATTTGCTGATGACATTGTGATCTGTAGCGAGAGTAGGAAGCAGGCTGAGGACATGTCTGTACATACAGATTGAACAGAAAACCACTCCAATCTGAAAGTAGGCACTGGAGTCAGCATATCTATTACTGTCAGATTCCAGAGAAAACTTGCTTTAAAACTTATGTATGGGTTTATCCAAGGAAAAATCAATAGGAAGAATGTTTCTATTTCCATTTAGTAACAGTATGTTATGTTAAAATTTATTATCTTTCTTACATTTTTATAAAAAACTGAAAAGAAAAAGTAATACTTGGTAAGATATATATGACTTTATTTTTCCTGTGCAAACAACACACAATTTAAATATAATTGTGGCTTTTTATGTCAGTTCATTAGTAAATATAAGAGCTATGAAAGAAAAATGGAATACTTTAAATACGTAATGCCGTGAGAGTATTTACCCCCATCTCTCTATTGCATGTTTATGTACAGCGTATTTGACTAGCTGTTTTCATCTGTTGATTTGAGAACTTGAAAGAAATAAGTTACACTAACGTTTGGTACTTTCATTTACCTGGAGTGCAACGCATGCAAGCATGTAATATTTAGGTAAGAAAAGTTACTGACAAAGGCTTTAAAAAAATGTAAAAAAACTGGATTAAAAGGATAATTAGAGTCACCTATTTGAATATCTTAATGGATGGTCATGGTTGATTTTGGCATTAATTTTTTTGGCATCTTTTTCTGCAATACAATATAAAATATATACAGTAAATACAGTTATGTTTGCAATATGTACATTTTACGACAGTGTGTTCTTGTTTGTTTGGAGTTAGAGGGTGAGTTTCTGGCGCGATTAGTGGTTCGGAAAAAACTGCCTTTCTGAGACAAACTGCACCTGTACGCTCTCGTATTGTATGCAACATTTTGGTGACAAGGATGGCTGAATTTTCACTTCCACCACCTTTTCCCTTTCTTTTCCTGCCTGGAGAGTCTCCAGTGACTTGGTCCCACTGGCTGGAGTCTTTTGAAACTTACCTCCTGGCTCTTGATTTGCAAAATGTAAGTGATGCGCGCAAAAGAGCTTTGCTCCTACACTGTCTGAGAACCGTATGAGGGGCCAAACAGGCCAAAAATCATATATTTTTGTACGAAAACTATTGGTTTATGTGTGAACACTATTGATTTATGAATAATTACTATCGGTTTGCGTGCATACTTAATTGGTTTGCGTGTGAACAATACTGGTTTCATTCATATGAACTATATTGGTTCGTGTCCATGTATTACCGGTTTGTGCGTGAACTATATCCGTTTGTATATACATAGCACTGATTTGTTTATGAACTACAGTATATTGATTCGCATGTGTATATCACTAGTTCCAGTATGTTTGTTATTGGTTTGTGAATGAACTGCATTGGTTTACGCTCGCATGTTATCGGTTTGCGTATGAATTAGGTTGGTTTGCGTTCTGTGCCGGTCTAACGATGGATTTGTGTATGCACTATATTGGTTTCATGCACGTCTTATACTGGTTTCATGTGGGTAACATATTGGTTTTGCGCTTGAACTCTATTGGTTGTATGTGTGTACCATATCGGTTTCTCGTATGAAACATACTGGTTATGTGGGCGCACCCTATCGCAACTTTGTGTGAACTATATCGGTTGTTCACGTGATCTTCAGCGGAAATGGGTGGGGCAAGAAGCAGGAACTCCAGGGCCAGTTAGTGATGGGCAGAGTGAAGCCTCATGAAGCATCAACACGTTTGAAGCAATTGTGTCGGAAATCGTATCGAAGCTTCGAAGCATTTGACACTCTCACCTCTCTAGTGACACCTCCTGGCCATTTTCATTAACGTTACACAAACTCATGATCCACTTCAATGACGTCTGTTACAACACTTATTGCTTTTATTTTTTCGCTGCTACAGACTGACAACGAAGAGAAGGGTTCATCAGCAGCTTCTAGTGTCTGATGTCTAAAAAAATATAAATATAATTAATGCAGACAAGCAGAATGCACTATACGATAGCAAGAGTTAAACAAAATAAGACGCCTCACTCATGGATTCCTGGCTCTTTCAATTAGTATTTACTTTTGCACTGTATCATTATAATCGCTCCTGTTATTAGTATTATAATTAACCCTCATCTTTTCTTGAGATCACATTTAATAGCCTTAAATGTTTTCTTTGCTCTGTCTTAATTAAAACGGAGTAGACAGAAAATAAAGGTTTATCCCTGTACTTTGCCATGATATAGGTAAGCACATTTGAGAAAGAAAAGGTGAAATCCTTAAATCACACATGTTATTATTCGATCAAGTATTGAAATATTTCATTTATTATTACTTTACAATATTTTGTGGAGCACAAAAGTAACGAGTTCAATGTGAAGAAAAGACGCTCAATTAACTAAGGTGGTTGCTTTTCAAATTCTGAGCGTAGTGCTAGGCCGAGTTCGATCTGAATTAAAGACTCATCATAATTAATAATAATTAAAAAAATAATCTGGAGTGAAATCTTTATAACCAATTTGAACTAAATAATTTTGAGAGATACTGTGGAAGGATAACATAAGAGATCTGTTCGGGAATCATCCCCACTTAGAATCGCCATCAAAATGCAATGACTAATTGCATAAGGCAGCTCACGTATTTACATTAATTCATCTTCTATTCATTGCCATTTGACGTCCATGAACCCCTCCATTGAATAAGGTGATAACAAACCCACTGTGGTAGATCAGGTTGAATTTGCTCTGCTGCACCAAACATTCAAAGGTGTCAATCTGGAGCACATCAGAGAGGCTGAGAGACACAGCGCAGATCAGTCACAGGCACACCGACACACTGACACACACGGGACACTCCAAGGTGAGCAGTGCATGTATCAAGTGAGCAGTGCATGTATCAAGATCGGCATTAAAGATCCTCTTGAGTGCTGAGGCAACAACAAAAAGCAGCGGGATAAACACATCTGGACCTGCTGTCGAAAAAGCATTTGCTTTTAACAGCAGCATCCCTCCCTCGTGAACACATCTTCAAGGTCCGGACAGGCGATCAGTAAAAAGTTGTCTTAGTCTCAGCACAGTGCAATAATAAAACATTTCCTAAAACATATAGTTGTCCAGTCTGTATCATTCCTAAGCAATCTTCCAGTTATAGAGGCACAATCCCAGTTACTAACACATTTACCCTGTAGCTCTCCCCCACCCCCAACACTCAAAGTAAGAACACATTCCACCTTATTAATTTAATATTTAAAAATTTAAACCACTAAACCCACCATCAACAACTACAATAACAGTTGAAATCGTCACTCAAATATATTTTTTTGTTATTGACATAAAACAAGATGCCCATTTCCATTTGATATATCTTTACTAGTGTTCTCGCCTTGCTCGTTCTCGGTCTACAGTGGAATTTGCTGTTAAATGAAAAAAAAAAGAAAAACAGACTCTTTTGGGTCACAATTCACAGTGGGTGGACGTGGGACCAGAACCCACGCAAGCCTTATTATGGAGCAGCAACGCTACTGCTGCACCACTACTGTTTTCAGCAGGGTGGATGTATATAATGTACGTTAGGGTTAGTATGTAATGAAGACAAAAACAATTATATATAGATGTACGTATACTATATGACATACGTTCAGTGTTGCATGAAACGTTGCATGTCTTTGGACTGTGGGAGGAAACTGGAGTACCCGAAGGAAACCCAGACAGGCACGGGGAGAACATTCAAACTCCACGCAGGGAAGCGAACCCAGGTCTCCTAACTGGTACCTTTCACTGCGCCACCATGCCGCCCGCATACAAACTTAAAAGGTTTAAATAAAACAGAAATATATACTTTTATTTTTACTTCCTTAACTTGTGGAGGGTGTATCCTGTAGCAAAGCCCTAAGTTTTTTCGTGAAAGCCCATTTCAGTCAATAAGTCTTAAAAACAGGTGTAAAGATATTGACAATAAGCTACGCAAACCCACCAAGACATGGAATCGTTTAAATCAAGGCGCGAGTCGAAAAACACCATCTGATACTATTAGTTAACGATTAACACATTTCTATATGTATTGTAAGCATACAATACAACTGATAATATGTTGCGCTTATTTATCTGGTGTACCGACATTTTTGCGCGTTTAACGGCTGAAATCCAACGTGGTTTGTGCCCTTCAGAATGAACAGTTTGCATTTATCTTTTTAATAAAAGGCGAGATTTTAAGCCTGAGAAATCACCCCGTAAATGCACACGTTTAATTGCACATGTGTTAATGCTGGTTATCCTTTTACACTAAAATATTACTAAAGAGAAACAAAAAAAGTAAAATGCATATGTTGTTTTTCTTTAAGGAGATTAAATATTACTGAAGAAAGAAAAAAAAAACTAAAACAGCCAAATTGGGCTATGCATATGAACTTAAAAGGTTTAAATAAAACAGAAATATATACCTTTTATTTTTAAAAGGCGAGCTTTTAAGCCTGAGAAATCACCCCGTAAATGCACACGTTTAATTCTTTATCACTTCAAACAGCTGAACTATCCAGAACATTTCAGGCATACATCCAGCATTCAAACTATTTATAAAAAGCACAACTGTTAAAAGAATTCAGCATTTCTTAATTGAAAATGTTCCTTTAATCCTCAACATGTCTCAATGAGTCGTTCTGGTGGTTTTACTTGACGTTTTGATCTTCTGGTTAATTGTGTTTGCAGTTGAGATGTTCTTTCCTGATTTATACTTGTTTTCTCGTTAATATTTTTTTCGCTGGTGTCAGTGTTCTGATTAGAGGTTATTGGTCCTTTGATGTCTCGACGGTTTCTTCTTAGAACAGCTCCTATTACGCAATTCCGTCACATACTGGTCTATTGTTTCGCCGCTTTTCTGGAAACATGTAAAAAACTTGTGTCGCTCAAACGTCACATTGCGCTTTGGGTTGCAATACGCTTCGAATTTTTCAACTATTTTATTCAATTTCATATTGTCTCCATCTTCTTCAAACTGAAAATTGTTATTCACCTCTAGCGCCTCTTCACCAATTACATGTAGAAGCATAGACGCTTTCATTTTTTCACTTTTCCTATCTGCTTCAATCGCAGCAAGATACAACTCGAATCTCTGTTTAAATCTTTTCCAATTTTCAGCTACATTTCCCTTTAACTGGAGATTTGGTGAGGGCTGTAATCCTTCCATATTTGTTTTTCTCTTTTGCTAGAGCGTCTTAGCGCTTTCTGACCACGTTTTCGGGTTACTCACAGACACGAGACTCGTTCAAAAGCTGAACCTCTTCTTCACATTCTTCTTCCAATCCGTCACTTCTGACACCATGTAGTGATCTTGTTAGGTTCGTAGTTTAATCAATACACAGGATTGAAAGATATAATAACTTTTTAATAGACAGACTTTAGAGACATTTACTGTACAAGTTACTACTCATTCTTTAGTTCACGCCCATTCTCCTACTTGCATCGGCATTCACAGGCATTACTAATCATTCTGTAAGTATCCCTTAATAGACCTTACTAATCAACTATCATTACAAAATCCAACGTGGTTTGTGCCCTTCAGAATGAAAACAGTTTGCATTTACTTTTTTAATAAAAGGCGAGCTTTTAAGCCTGAGAAATCACCCCGTAAATGCACACGTTTAATTGCACATGTGTTAATATGTATGCTTACACAGTATTAAACCCACCAAGACATGGAATCGTTTAAATGAAGGCGCTGCGCTACCTTCTTCCAGATCGGCCCCAAGGCATTTCACGTGATTACGTAGGAGGCGTGATGACGCGATACGCGACTCCGCCCCCATCCATTACAGTATATGGACAAAAAATAGGTTCCAGTTATGACCGTTACGCTTTGAATTTCGAAATGAAACCTGCCTAACTTTTGTAAGTAAGCTGTAAGGAATGAGCCTGCCAAATTTCAGCCTTCCACCTACACGGGAAGTTGGAGAATTAGTGATGAGTGAGTGAGTGAGTGAGTGAGTGAGTGAGTGAGTGAGTGAGTCAGTCAGTCAGTCAGTCAGTCAGTCAGTCAGTCAGTCAGTCAGTCAGTCAGTCAGTCAGTGAGGGCTTTGCCTTTTATTAGTATAGATATATATAAAAAGATTAGGTAAATCGTGCAACCTTTTTATGGAACGCTTAATTTTGTTCAAAACCATATGTCATATAGTATACATCTATAAATATAATTTTTTCATCTTCATTAGGAGAATACAACAATGATACTCTCGTGTCAATTAAACCAATTTAATGTGTATATGTCAAACAACATATTTCTATATCCACCGCAGTAAGAACAGTAGTAGTAGTTCAGTTGTGCAGAGCTAGTTAATTATCCCTATTAGGTGGCTCAATAGTATTGCAACTGTCTCTCAGTAAAAACACCAGGGGTTCGTGTCATTGATCCTCCTCTTGTGTAAGGTTTTTTTTTTTTTCAATTCCTCCATTTAACAATATTTTGAGCTTGGACGGATAGCGAGCGAATCGAGCTATCGAGGGAAAGTTGGGCCGCTGTAGTCGGGCAGGGGGCACACGTCCCTAATTATACTGTGTATCTAAAGAGC
This sequence comes from Erpetoichthys calabaricus, assembly GCF_900747795.2. Lineage (NCBI taxonomy): Eukaryota > Metazoa > Chordata > Cladistia > Polypteriformes > Polypteridae > Erpetoichthys > Erpetoichthys calabaricus. Next base: position 35,712,586 of record NC_041407.2, read on the forward strand.
TTCACTGTAAAACGTAATAAGCTTCATATTTGTGTGTTTGGAGACCCTGGTGTCGTACTGAATTTGTATTGTAGAAAAACAAACTACTGTGCAGCATGCCTAAATGTGTCTTTTCGTTTCTGATCGCTATACGGCACTTCCAACTTGGGTCAATTCGCTATAAACAATTTCAGCCAATCAGCACCTTCTAAACATGCAGAATGACAGTGTGAACCTTTATTGTAGCGGTGCAGCATCTTCGTTTCAGTCAGTCATTGTCCTGTTAGACTATTTACTATTAAGTGCTGCTTGAGCTACCATTTATAGTACAACAGGTGGCCTACCTAGTTCTTAAATCAATATTGAAATGCACACACAAGTCTCCTAAATTATTTATTGAAATGCCTATACATTTACAGTGTCCATTTTTGGAAGTCATAGTTTTTACTTGTTCCCGTTATTAGGAATTATAATTTCTCAGTGTCACATATTATTCGTTACTACTCGCGAGTCCCATATCATTGAGATTCCGTGTTATACATTTTGTATAAGCAAACTTTTTAAAAAGAGCGTTAATTGAACTGACTATAGCAGACTTGTCATTTTCTTAAAATGACTTTATTGATTTGATATTGACAATTAATCATAAGGTCAAAAATCAAGGAGGATATGAGTTTGCATGGACTGTGCTGTTTCTTTTTTTTCGTGACATGGCGTCAGTAGAGAGTGCGTCACGTTAATGATGCATTCTGTCCTAAATGACAGCGCACATGCTTTTTGATATTTCCTAAAGGTCAATGTGTCTCAATTTGCTCATTAATATATTTTGACAGTGTATTTTAGTGAGAATTATTATAAACATATTACCCATGTAGATATGTAATGTTTGGTGAGAATAAATAAAAAGTAACAACACATATAATAGTTATATTGCATTGTTTATGATTAACAAAATTCATAGTTTATCTGAAATGTTCAACTTATACAGTCGATTTATTCCACTTCTGAAGGTGTACATTGTTGATATTCTCAATTGCATTTGCCCCCAAGTGTAATGTGTGCCAGTGCAACTGAGGGGTGGCAGACAAGCTCACATAATGGGTGACAAGGCACATTCTCACCCTGATGCCGAGGCTGTTGTCATGAATATTCCCATCTTGTGCTTTTTCTCATTCTTGCCAGTTTACTATTATTATTGGACACGTATGTAGAGAAAATGTGTGTCTTATTTTATGCCTATGAAAGGAAGGACGGTAAAGCCTTGAATGAAACTGAGTGTTGATGCGTTGGGTAACAAGACAGGTTAAGGAGCAGGGAACGTTAAATGTGACAGTGACTGCAGGGGATTGTGTAACTGGAAGATGGTTTAACAATACAGAAACGACAAAAGCTTAGTCTTTCAATAATTCTATTTACATCAATGATTTACTCTGTTGTGTTGCAGTTTCGGAAGATTACTTATTTACCCCACCCAGCGCAGCCTTTGATAAGATGCATTCAGAAGGAAAGGATGTTGCTGACAAAGTCAGGTGCTTTTTTGAAAGTTTGGCTCTAGATGTGCTTATCCAGCTGCTCCTTCTTGTCAGTACTTGAGTGATCTTTATGTTCACCTCTGGATGAATTCTCAAAGTTTCTTTACAACTTTTTTGTCTCATTAACGCAGAAATCCTGAGGCTTTCCTAAAATTGCAGAAGACACTGTTGATGGCGCTGATTCTGTTTTAAAGACAGTTGTGATTAGTTATGCGGCACACGCTTTTACTCACATTGCTTTTTGGAAATCAATAATACAAATCAGCTACAGATCTGGGAATCAATGAATAGTAAAAACGTTTAATGAGGAGTGTCTTGCGCCTAGGATATCGTGTATTAGTCAAGGTATAGCTGCAATTCTTGAGAGACGACCTACCAAGAATTATCATAGAGATCCAGGTTTGAATCCCGCTCATGGCACATTGCTGAATGGAAGAACATATCTCTAAAATATATACAGTGGAACCTCAGTTCATGAACCGAAGCAATTTCCCCCATAGGATTGTATGTAAATACAATTAATCCATTCCAGACAGTACGAACTGTATGTAAATATATATATTTTTAAGCACAAATATAGTTAATTATACCATAGAATGCATAAAATAAATGTAAAAACATTGAAAAACACTGAGAAAACCTTGAACAACAGAGAAAACTAACACTGCAATAGTTCGCGCTATAGTGCTAAGAACCGCTTGCTAAAAACACTTTTTTTTTTAAAATGAGTTTTAAGCACAGGGGAAAAAATGAACATTTGAAAAATCTGTAATTTAATAAACCACCAAGAAAAGTAACATTGCAACAATGCAGGCTATGAACCCATCACTGTAAACATAACTGAAAACAAAAACAAGCCTTTTCTACCTTATGCGTCCCTCCCTCTCTCTCTCTCTCTCACGCACGCTGCCTGTGTGTGTGTGTGCGTGTGTCTCTCTTTTGCGAGCCTGGAGCGCCTGTGTGTGTGTCTCTCTGAGCTCCTGTGTGTGTGCGCACCTCTTGGGTGCGCTCTTATGTGTGTGCATGCCTCTCTCTTGCGCTGCCTGTGTGTGTGCGCGGCTCTCTCTCACGCTGCCTGTGTGTGTGAGTCTGTCTCTCTCTTGCGCTGCTTGTGTGTATGTGTCGCACGCTCTCGCTCTCTCTCTCTTGCTCGCTGCACAGGAAATGCACAGGGAGAGACTGAACATGTACAAACCGAAAGGGAACCTGGCTTGTTCGTATACCGAGTGTGTGGTCGTGAACCGAGGCAAAAGTTTGGCGAACTTTTTGGTCGTAAACCGATTTGTTCGTGTACCGAGACGTTCGTGAACCGAGGTTCCACTGTATTTTTTTAAACTTTCTCTTCAACGAACGGTGCTTTGAATTCTACTTTGCAGATTTAGTTGTTTATTTTTATTTTTTGATTAAACAAAAACTGTTTAATGAATGATTGATTTGTTAAGGAACACATGGACAACAAGCATAGTTAAAATTACAATTAAACAAACTGCCTGCAAATTCTATTGAATCATAATTACAACAAATAATAACGCATTTCACTTACTTCTATAGCACCTTTACCATGGTCTCAGACAGCCGCAAAGATAATCAAGAGGGGTACAATAAAAATGAAAGCACAATAAGAATGAATAAATAATAGTTCACAGCCTTGTGTTTGTATGTATTTATAAAATTTGGGAAGTAATATATTCTAGTTGATACTGACATTTAATTAATTTGAAGTAGGTAAAAATAAATATCTGGAAATATTGTGAAGGAAAATGTTTATATACTTATAGTAAACAGCACACACACCATTTAGCTAATTATATATATCTTCTTCTTCATTCGGCTGCTCCCATTAGGGGATGCCACAGCGGATCATCTTTTACATATATCCTGGCCAAATCAGGCATCAGAATAACACACAAACCTGCGCACTGTCCTTTTCAATGCAAAAAACAAGAAATCGACAGCAGAAACACGAAACGAAGTTTATAGCATTCCATGCAGTTTTTGCCCAGCGGTATACATAGGACAAACATCAAAAAGAAATGCAACTCGCATACAGGAACATCGCAACGCCGTCAGAAGGAAGGACTCACGATCACAGATCTACAGTGCCTCCGGAAAGTATTCACAGCGCATCACTTTTTCCACATTTTGTTATGTTACAGCCTTATTCCAAAATGGATTAAATTCATTTTTTTCCTCAGAATTCTACACACAACACCCCATAATGACAATGTGAAAAAAGTTTACTTGAGGTTTTTGCAAATTTATTAAAAATAAAAAACTGAGAAATCCCATGTACATAAGTATTCACAGCCTTTGCTCAATACTTTGTCGATGCACCTTTGGCAGCAATTACAGCCTCAAGTCTTTTTGAATATGATGCCACAAGCTTGACACACCTATCCTTGGCCAGTTTCGTTCATTCCTCTTTGCAGCACCTCTCAAGCTCCATCAGGTTGGATGGGAAGCGTCGGTGCACAGCCATTTTAAGATCTCTCCAGAGATGTTCAATCGGATTCAAGTCTGGGCTCTGGCTGGGCCACTCAAGGACATTCACAGAGTTGTCCTGAAGCCACTCCTTTGATATCTTGGCTGTGTGCTTAGGGTCGTTGTCCTGCTGAAAGATGAACCGTCGCCCCAGTCTGAGGTCAAGAGCGCTCTGGACCAGGTTTTCATCCAGGATGTCTCTGTACATTGCTGCAGTCATCTTTCCCTTTATCCTGACTAGTCTCTCAGTCCCTGCCACTGAAAAACATCCCCACAGCATGATGCTGCCACCACCATGCTTCACTGTAGGGATGGTGCCAGGTTTCCTCCAAATGGATTGCTGCAGAGATGGCTGTCCTTCTGGAAGGTTCTCCTCTCTTCACAGAGGACCTCTGGAGCTCTGACAGAGTGACCATTGGGTTCTTGGTCACCTCCCTGACTAAGGCCCTTCTCCCCCGATCGCTCAGTTTAGATGGCCAGCCAGCTCTAGGAAGAGTCCTGGTGGTTTCGATCTTCTTCCACTTACGGATGAAGGAGGCCACTGTGCTCATTGGGACCTTCAAAGCAGCAGAAATTTCTCTGTAACCTTCCCCAGATTTGTGCCACGAGACAATCCTGTCTCGGAGGTCTACAGACAATTCCTTTGACTTCATGCTTGGTTTGTGCTCTGACATGAACTGTCAACTGTGGGACCTTATATAGACAGGTGTGTGCCTTTCCAAATCATGTCCAATCAACTGAATTTACCACAGGCGGACTCCAATTAAGCTGCAGAAACATCTCAAGGATGATCAGGGGAAACAGGATGCACCTGAGCTCAATTTTGAGCTTCATGGCAAAGGCTGTGAATACTTATATACATGTGCTTTCTCAATTTTTTTTACTTTTAATAAATTTGCAAAACTCTCAAGTGAACTTTTTTCACGTTGTCATTATGGGGTGTTGTGTGTAGAATTCTGAGGAAAAAAATGAATTTGATCCATTTTGGACTAAGGCTGTAACTACAGTGACCAGATTTTTCTGGGGGCAACCTGGGACACCAGGTGGGGGGTCTGGGGGGCGGAGACCTCCAGAAGCCTGATAAACTTTAATAATGGAAATGCCTATTTTCGTGTTTCCTGCATCTTATTCTGTACGAGTTTCTTCCATTTGAAACAATCATATTATTAAACCACAAACATATACCCATTTTCAAAGTAGGGTTCTATACCATTGTATGCTATTTTTCGTGAAATTACAGGCTAGATCTTGCCAAAAACAGTTCGTGAAAATTGACTGAAAGACACGCTTTCCTGAAGAGCAAATAACAAACTCATTAGTGTACATTATATAGTATACTGTATGTTATGGACGTATCGAAACCTTGCGTTGTTAATCAGGAATCGCAATGAAAGTAGAGAAGTGGCAGAAATGTTTTGTGAATAATTTATTAATACTTTCTGAAATTGAACATGACACTTTTTCAATGTTTATAAAGGAAAAACAGCTTTTCAATGAGTAACTTTCATAATCATGAAACACTAATATTTCTGAGATGAGTGGATAGCTCTCAGGACATCAGGATTTTGTAATAACATGTCATAAAACTTGTCACATGAATAACTGAAATTGCATTTCACAACCAGCATATGTTTCAATGTGTCGACTTTAAGTTGTGATTTTTCTGGTGTCCACATGTTGTTAATCAGAGAAAAGACTCTTTCAGTGGGAGCATTTGTCCCTGGAAGACATAATGCAAATTCTGCCATGAGTTTCATATTATTACATGGAACATAATGGTTGACAAAGTGCTGAAAGATTTCCATCCATCGTTTCTCTATTGGTAATTCTGCTGTACCCCATTCATTAAGTGTTTCTGCAGTGACATTTCTTTGGATATTGGATATCTCATCAAACAGTTCATTGTCATTTATCTTGTCAGGAAATATGTCATTCACAAAACCAATGCACTTTTGAACATCATTCATTATCTATAATAATAAAAGGCAAAGCCCTGACTGACTCACTCATCACTAATTCTCCAACTTCCCGTGTAGGTGGAAGGCTGAAATTTGGCAGGCTCATTCCTTACAGCTTACTTACAAAAGTTAGGCAGGTTTCATTTCGAAATTCAAAGCGTAATAGTCATAACTGGAACATATTTTTTGTCCATACACTGTAATGGAGGAGGCGGAGTCACGTATCGCGTCATCACGCCTCCTACGTAATCACGTGAACTAAAAACAAGGAAGAGATTTACAGCACGAGTCACACGCGGGAACGAAGGTAAATGACGTTAATTTTTGACTGTCTTTTAATACTGTGTAAGCATACATATTAACACATGTGCAATTAAACGTGTGCATTTACGGGGTGATTTCTCAGGCTTAAAAGCTCACCTTTTATCAAACGCGGGAACAAAGGTAACTGACGTTGTTCAGTGTCTTTTAATACTGTGTAACCATACATATTAACACATGTGCAATTAAACGTGTGCATTTACGGGGTGATTTCTCAGGCTTAAAAGCTCGCCTTTTACTAAAAAGGTAAATGCAAAACTATTTTCAATCGGTTTATTGAAACGCTCCCGTTAAGGATTGCAATAACATATTCGCGAGATAAAAGAACGAAGTAGGGGGAAATGGAGGAAGAGCCGCGAACAGCTAAGAGCAAAAAATTAATTAAACAATTGAGAACGGAGCGAGTTAAGCATACAAGCATGTTCATAAGGGAAACAAAGCACGGTGTAAAACGTAAGTTTAAATTAAGTTTATAGAAACGCTCCCGCTGCGGATTGCAATAACATATTCGCGAGATAAAAGTTTAATGAGAACACACGAGGTATAAACGAACCACACGCCGTGGCGCAACGTTAGGGGCAACAGTTTCAACCATTCTATGATCTGCTTCTCGCAACTGAAAGACGGCACATGGCGGATGTTAGCCGACTTGCTGACCGCAACGTTAGGGGCTTCAACTATGGCGCTGACGCCACATCTCAGTGCCACCACTTTGCAGACTGTACTTAAAAGACACGCCCTCCTCACTGGACAGTTAAAAACACCAATCAAACTAACGATGACATCAAGTATTACCCAATCAAAAGTAGGAAAGGAGGCATCTTCATAAAATGCGTGTGGGATGATTTGCATGAGACGCTGCTTTAAAAAAAAAAATGATAAAAAAAATACGGGATAAATCCCGTCCAGTATTGATTCAAAACGGGACGCGCAATTTCATTCTCAAACGCGGCACGATTCCGTATTTTAAAGGACGGGTGGCAACCCTACAGTGCCAGGTAACCACCCATACAATCAGATTGTGATTCAGACTAGGAATGCAATGAATGTAATTACCCCGATCTACATACAAGGCGAAAGTCTTGCAACATTCAAAGATGATGGTTTGGGATAAGTACACCATACAACATAAAAGAGCTTATGAAGCCTTGAACCGAAAAAAGCAAGATCTCAGAGATCGTAAAAAAAAAAAAAAGGAGGTAATGTCGTTTTACTCGCTGTAGATTTTAGTCAAACATTACCAGTTATTCCACGAGGGAGACCAGCAGATGAACTCAACGCGTGTTTAAAATCCATGCTTCTCCCACGCTCGGTTATATGTCGCGTGTTCTCCGGTAGGTGCACCAAAAAATGTATACATTTAAGCATGTAATGGGCAAACAAAAAATGAGGTATACCCGAAGGCACTGCAGTAGTACTTAATTTAACTTTACTTCTTAAATGTTAATGTTTTACTGTTTAATAATTTATACGCTTCTTATATGTTGTTCAAATTCTTTTATCAAAATACCACTGACAGCGCAATGCACGATAACATGGAGTGAATACACCATACGCATCCGCCCACGGCTGCCCTGCTGTGCGCAGATAGGAGTTGATTCTACAATAAAATAAAATAAAGATAAAAAGAGTAAAACAATCATCACCCATAAACCGTGTGTGTGTGTATATATGTGTATATATATATGTTGATATGTGGATGTGTATATGTATGTATATATATATATATATATATATATATGTAGATATGTATATATATGTGTATATGTATATGTATATATATGTTTATATGTGTGTGTGTGTATTTTATATATATAAAACACAGCAACACTCATAACAGTGACAACACAATTACATTGACAATCGTGTTACGTTATTTTTTAAATGTTTCCTTTTTTTTTCATAACCTCTTTAACACACTACTTCTCCGCTGCGAAGCGCGGGTATTTTGCTAGTATATAATATATGTGTATATGTGTGTGTGTGTGTGTATGTATATATATATATATATATATATATATATTTGTGTGTATGTGTATATGTATATATATATATATATATATATATTTGTGTGTATGTGTATATGTATATATATATATATATATATATATATATATAATATATGTGTATATGTATATATATATGACAGCAACACTCATAACAATGACAACACAATTACATTGACAATCATGTTACGTTATTTTTAAAATGTTTCCTTTACTTTTTCATAACCTCTTTAACACACTACTCCGCTGCGAAGCGCGGGTATTTTGCTATATAATATATGTGTATATGTATATATATATGTGTATATGTATATATATATATACACATATTATATTATATATATATATATAATATATGTGTATATGTATGTGTGTGTATATATATATATATATATATATATATATATATATATATATATATATGACAGCAACACTCATAACAATGACAACACAATTACATTGACAATCATGTTACGTTATTTTTAAAATGTTTCCTTTACTTTTTCATAACCTCTTTAACACACTACTTCTCCGCTGCGAAGTGCGGGTATTTTGCTAGTTAATATATAAATTAATATTATCAGATTCACAACTACGATGAAATTTACAGAGTACAGTCTGCAGACTTGAGACTATACAGTAAAGTGTGTACAGCAGTACTTACTTAAAGAATAAAGAGCTAAAATTAAAGTTAAAAAAATAAACTTTGTCAGCACTTTCAATTTTGTCGTACAAAATAAATTGGCAAGTTTAACTCTTTTAAGTTTAAGCTTTAACTTCAGTGAAAATGGCTCACCTTGAATGCCGTATTGAGGAGTGAATGACTGAATCAGGCATCAGCTCTTATATCAGGCTCAGAGCAGGAATAATAAGATAGTTCCTGGCTCAGAGCGTAGCACAGCCAAAACGTGTCGTATCACAAGGCACGGCCAATACAATCCGACGATGTGTCCACTTCCGCCTTCTCACCTTCCGTGCGTTTCCATACTGCAAAAAATGGCCACCAGCAGGCGTCAGACTCAGAAGAAGGTCAACTAACCGTCTGACGTCATGATGGGTAGAAAGTATGATTTGGAATCAGAAAGGCTGAATGGGGTCTAGGCCTCTAGGGAAAAGTACGCATTTTGTCAGAAAATGCCACAGGCCGGGACATTTCCTGATCTTTCAGGGACGCCGGGACGGGTGATCGGAAAATAGGGACTGTCCCAAGTAAACCGGGACGTCTGGTCACTGTACTAACGTAACAAAATGTGGAAAAAGTGATGCGCTGTGAATACTTTCCGGATGCACTGTATACGCATACAAAATCAACAGGACATACATTTAACTGGGACAATGTACAAGTAAGATTTAAGGCCAGTACTAAAAGTGCCAGAGAACTGGCTAAATCTTGGCTCAGACAAAAATGCCATTAACAAACATTTGGACATAAACCCAGCATATGCAAACTTAAGTAGAACATGTTCATAATAAATAAAACGTTACGACCTGTACCCCATATATATGCTGTTCTACAGCACGATTAGAATTGTCTGAGTATTAAAGATGTAGGTCTATTTTATAAGCATATTTTATAACATCAATGTTAATATCGAGTATAACTATAATTATTATTCTGTATTAGCATTGATATGAACGATTTGTGGAATTAGTGTTAAGTATAAAAAATTTAACTTTGATTATACAATTCAATGTTTATTATATTTATACATTATTATATCTGTCTTTGCACGTTTTGCACACATATTTAATAAACGTAATAAACTGCACCAAGAATGGCTAAAAAATCATTCAAAAATGTGTACGTGAATGTAAATATATCTGCACAAACCGACACTCGTGAGTAACATTTGTAGTAAGTTCAAAATGAAACGCAAATCGCAAAGCGTCTGTGTGCAGACTCGAACAAGCTTTTGCAGAATACATTAACTGACATTAACTGGAAATTAACTGGACCGCCCTTTCTGAGTTTTGGTAGCCAACACGAGCCGTGATTCGCCAATTCTTGGTAGCCGACCGAGCCATCATTGGCCAATTCTTGGTAGCCGATAAATCGAACTGGGCTGTGAATGGTCAATTCTTGGTAGCCGATACGGGCCGCAATTAGCCAGAGCTTTCAATTCTTGGTAGAATTTTGGTAGCAGAAAGCGATCTCATGGCTGGCGCATATTCTGGTGTAATGACCAAGTCGGCTTTAGTGAAGCGTTTCTTAGCCTCTCTGATATGATCGACATGGGGTAGAATAGATTCTGGATTGTTATAATACGTGCTACCTTACGCAAAACATGCTCAATAATTTGTTACAGATTCTAGGTGGACACGATTCCACACCAAGGAAAAAGGTGCCCCATGTAAATCTTTCATAATGTCTCCAAAATATATTTGTTAACTTACAGACGAGTACTACTTAACTGTTTTATACAAAATCCTTATTTCAACATATGCGAGCCCCAATTAGGATTTGAACTCGGGTTAGCGCACCTTATCGCTGTAGCACAGGCAACAGCTTTTACGCATAGAGCCAAAGGACTTTAGCGGAATAATAAGTGACCAAATCGACTGCTGACTGCGCAGATATCAATGACGTCATAATATTAGCGTGCCTCAAAGTCACGTGACGGGCGCATTTGCAACAAGCCTCGAAGCAGTGCTTCGAGCTCCAATGCTTCGAAAGCTCGACACAGTGTCGAAACCTCAGTATCGAGCGGCCCATCACTAGGGCCAGTAGAGTCATGGATCGTGTAGAGAGGCTGACAGGAGACGGATCTGGGTTTAAAAAAGTGCAGTATTTTTTTCCGCACAATAGGTTTGCGAAAGGACTTGGTGTTAATTATTACTATTTAACAGAATCTGCCATTGAGTCTGTGATGTACGCAAGGTTGAAGTTAAGTACGTATTTGGTCGTCTTTTTATTCGCTTCCAGCTACATGCTCGCTAGCAACCCGCGACTGTACTTTTTCACACAGCTTTTGCAAAATAGTTACTTATTCTAAAGGCAGATTATTCTACATTTACGACTGACGCCTTTATCCAGCATAACATTTAGTTACTACTGGTTACATTTCTTATACCCAGCGATCCCGCACCGTGCCACCTAGACAGGCGAAGTGACATGCTCATGGTCACACAGTGTAACTATCAGGACTTGAACCGACAAATGCAGAGTTTAGAGGACAAAGCCCTAACCACAATGCTCCAATGCTTGCACATCTACAACGTGTGTATTATTTGACATAATATAAACTTGTCCAGGAAAGATTCCTTTGTTTAAGTTGAGTTTAACATTTTCAACACGTTCAAGTCCTAAATCTGGAATATTTATTCTTTGAAATAACGTATCAGTTTGTTGATTAATGTACACGCTGTAGAATATTTTGCCTTGCTCTTAACATTGAAGAAGAAGCTGGTTTGTGAATAAGTAGGTGACTGCAAGCTTATGTATACCTACTAGTGAATAAAAAGCCCACTGAATGTGTACCTAACTTAAGTCCTGTGATCATTTCAGATGTTAAAAATAATCACCACCAAGCCCTTTCACAAAAATTAAGTGGCATACGAAAGTATTCGATCCCCTTGAAAGTTATAATTTTTTGCAAGACAAAAGATTTATACACATATTTATTTATTCAGTATTTTATGAGACAAACCATTTCCAAAGTCAAAATAAACCATTTTCTGTAGACATTTAACTGAAGAAGAAAAACTTAAAAGTTAATGTTTGCATAGGTATTTAAACCTCTGTGCTTTGGAACCTCCATCTTTACACCAATGACAAATTAATTACAAAGGAGACAGTCATTTAATAGTCGTAATTAAACATGAACAGTCATTTAATAGTCGTAATTAAACATGATGAGGTGCTACTTGTGAGTCCTTTCTATCTCTCTGGATATAAACAGCCCCCTTTGTAAGGGCTGTAATCTTTGGTGGACAGTCACTGCAAAAATGAAAACAAAGGAGAATTCTACTGATGTTAGAAACAAAGTTATTGAAATGCACAACACATGGAATGGTTATAAAAATATCAAAAGAGTTTAAATGTCCCATTGCGCACTGTTGGATTCATCATCAGAAAGTTAAAGGTTCATCAATGTACACACTGACTACAACAGGCTGTCCCTCAAAACTCAACATCAGAGTGAGACATCAACTGGTGAGAGAGGAGACTAGAAATCCAACCATCACTCTCAGATGTCTGCAATGCTCTTTAGCTGGAGTAAAGGTGCAGGGGTCCACAATTTCAAGAGCTCTCCATAAAACAGGCCTCTATGGGAGGGAAGCATGAAAGAAGCCATTCCTTAAGAAGGTCCACATAAAAGAACGTATGGTGTTTGCCACAAAGCATGAGAAAGACCCAGTTAAAATGTGGGAGATGGTTTTATGGTCAGATGAGACCAAAACAGAAGATTTTGGTCAGACTTAAGAGGCATGTGAAGCGTAACACTAACATTGCCCAGGCCTCAAGCCACAGTATTCCTACAGTGGAATATGGTGGTGGCAGTGTCATGCTATGGGGGGTGTTTTTCATGTGCTGGGACTGAGAATCTTGTCAGAGTTGAAGGGACAATGGATGGACACAAATACTACACAATTTTGCAAGAGAACTTGTTTCAGTCTGTTATGAAAGCTCGGGAGAAGATTTGTTTTTCAACCTGATAATGACCCTAAGCATTAGGCCAATGTGACACTGGGATAGCTCAAAAACAGAAAGATGAATGTTTTGGAGTGGCCAAGTTAGGTGAAACATTCTGCTAGCTTTTTATTCACTCCTAGCTACATCCAGTATATGCTTGCAGTCAGCTACATATTCACACAGCTTTTGCACACCAGCTTCTTATTCTATTTTAACAGCATGTATATTAATCAACATCCTTACAAACTGATCCATTATTTGAAAAAAATAAATATTCCACATATTGCTTCTGCACAGGTCAAAAATGTTAAACACAACTCTAATTTAACAAAGGAATCTGTCTTGTCACAAAGCTGTGAAAATTAAGGTTGCACAATGTGATTTAACACTTTACAGTGACCATTAAATATTACAGTAAATCCTATTTATCAGATATTGGAGTGGGAATACACAGGTACTCATACCGAGCAAGGCAAAACTCGGCTGCATCTTTAAAAACACATATGCCTTGTCACAAAACTGTGAAAGGTAAGGTGGCCCAATATGATGTAACTCAACTATACTGGTCCTAAATGTGGAATATTTAGCTTCTCAAAGAATGGACACGTTATATTATGTCACATAATACACACGTTGTAGATGTGCAAGCATTGGAGCATTGTGGTTAGGGCTTTGTCCTCTAAACCCTGCATTTGTTGGTTCAAGTTCTGATAGTTACACTGTGTGACCATGAGCATGTCACTTCGCCTGTCTAGACGGCACGCTGCAAGATCCCTGGGTATAAGAAATGTAACCAGTAGTAACTAAATGTTATGCTGGATAAAGGCATCAGTTGTAAATGCAGAATAATCTACCTTTAGAATATGTAACTATTTTGCAAAAGCTGTGTGAAAAAGTACAGTCGTGGGTTGCAAGCGAGCATGTAGCTGTAAGTGAATAAAAAGACGACCAAATACGTACTTAACTTCAGCCTTGCGTTCATTACAGACTCAACGGCAGATTCTGTTAAATAGTAATAATTAACACCAAGTCCTTTCGCAAACCTATTGTGCGGAAAAAAATACTGCACTTTTTTAAACCCAGATCCGTCTCCTGTCAGCCTCTCTACACGATCCATGACTCTACTGGCCCTAGTATAGTTCATATGAATGAAACCTGTATTGTTCACACGCAAACCAATTAAGTGTGCATGCAAACCGATAGTAATTATTCATAAATCAATAGTGTTCACATGTAAACCAATAGTTTTCGTAAAAAAATATATGATTTTTGGCCTGTTTGGCCCCTCATAAGTAACGGAGGGACAGCACGTGTTTAAGACTTTGGGGAACGCAGCCACATACTCTGCTGCTGTGACTCTCCTGGAGATGCACTTCTCCTGCTCGCAGTGTTATCCTCCGCCGAATGCAATTTTGTAAACGGCGACAGCAAGCAGGCAAATCGGTTCACCAATACGTGACCAATTTAAGGGGTTTAGCCAGTTTATGCAATTTCGGAGACATGCAAGATGAATTTATTAGGGATCCATTGGCTGAACATACTAACAATCCAAATCCATGAAAAGCTCTTGCTAGAATCAGATGATTCAAGTCTATCACAGGCAATCCACATTGCATTTCAGATCGAGTCTGCCGCAGAGTTCGCCGCCAGACTCGACACATCTCCTAGTTCATCAGCAGTGACAGGAGACGCGGCTCTAGCGCTGCAATGCACAGAAGACTTGGACAACTGCAACGAGAATCCCAGCATGCAGCTTACGCGACAGCTTCCTCCAAGACCCCAACATTTTTGTGGAAATTGTGGCTCTAAATCACACTCTATGAGAGTGCAGAGCTGCCCTTCCAGGGGTCAGATATGCCAGCGTTGCAATAAAGCCAATCACTTCGCAAAAGTTTGCAGTTCCGCTCCGGCATCGTCAAAGCCTGTGGCAATTCATGACATCTAGGCATACATCTTTTAAAATCTGCACAGTAGAACTAGACAACTTATGTCTTCCGCTTTTGCTAGATACTGGGGCAACAGTGTCTCTGTTAAATCTAAAGACTAAGAAGCTATTTTTCCCAGATCTCCAGCCACCACTCTCTGTGGCTATGTCAGCTCTAAGATTGACATTGTGGGTTAAGTTGAGCTGTCAGAACGCTATGGTTCTAAGTTTCTTCCTCAATTCACATTCCATGTCTCCCACCATGGTGCCAACCTCTTAGGCCTGGATCTTTTTAACAGCCTTGGTTTTAACCCTTGTTGACACTAGTGGATCTGTAATTCTTAATGTCTGCTCCCCTTGGCAACAGAAGTGGCCATCACTTTTTGATGGACTTGGCTGTCTCTATGCCTTTCATCACCAGCCTTTGCTAGATCCCACTGTGGCTCCTGTCATCCAGCCACCACCCCACATCCCATTGGCTTTCCGTGACGGGGTATCTGCTGAGCTGCAACGCCTCCTAGAGGCTGGAATTATAGAACCTATTAATGCTGCCCCATGGATTTCCAATTTGGTTGTTGCAAAAAAAAAGTCAGGGGAACTACAAATCTGTGCCGTGGCATTAGAGCACATTTGGCAGCTGGATGCACATTTTTTTTCGGCACTTCTACAGACACTTCTTCACTATAGAGCTACACAGCACTCAACTACAGGCAGTTCACCAGCAGCTCATATGATTGGTTGTGAACTTCAGCTTCCACTGAATCGTCTGCATTGCCCAACCAGTTTTGCAATGCATACACACAACAGTGTGTCCAAGAGCCAGAATAAAATGAAGCAACATTTTAAAATGCCAGACATAACTGTATCAGATTGGGTCAGGGTCTGTAGGCCACATCGAGAACATAAGTTAAAATCTTTTTGGTCTTCTCCTTTAAAAGTAATAAGCCAACTAGGATCTGCCACATTTTGTCTGGCTGATGGTTCCCGATGGCGTGCAAACCGCTTTTGCTACGTACCTGCGATACCAGTGCCGAGCTGTGACTCTTCAGGTTTTACAGCAGAGTGGCTCGATTCAGCTGCAGGATCATTGGTCGCTATGGAGACTGAGGACCCTGAGGTGTTGCAACCTCCAACTGAAACCATCTCCAGACCTGAAAGCGTCAGAACTCAGCCAGCCAGATTCAAAGATTTCTTTACTGATTTTCACAGTTAAACAGACTTTAGAATGACATTTGGGTTTTGGAAGAAGCACACAAAAGAGAAAAAAAAGGCTTCTGTACAATTTTAATTACTTCTGAAAGTTCAAGCCTTATGTTATGTTTTTCTGGGAGTCACTGTATTTGGTCGGGTAGGGGGGAAATGTTATGTTTGTAATGTGTACATTTTCCGACAGTGTGTTCTTGACTTGAACTTTAATGTATAGCAGAAATGTGGATTCCACGATTGTACAACAAATGTGGGGTCATGATCTTGGGGGGATTTCAGCATAGGGTTTATAAAGAACTAGCCAACCCGCGGCGTAGCATACACCGCATAATTATGTAATGATGGGTGAACACTTCCTGAACGACACAGTTGTCCAAACAGAAGTGAAAACAAAATTGAGCCCGGTATATTCTTTAACTGCCTTGTAGCACAGTGGTAGTGTTGCTGCTTTGCAGTACGGAGACTGTGGAAGATTTTGGGTTCGCTTCCCGGTTCCTCCCTGTGTGGATAGCGCTTTGAATACTGAAAACACCGGTATATCAATGTAATGTAGTATTATTATTCTTATGTGTCCAGCACTCTCTCTCTCGCGCGCGTGCCTGTATGTGTGTGTGTGTCTCTCGCTCGCTGCACGTGTTCCTGCAGGCATACCAGTAAGTGAATGAAAAGATGGAACTCTGGAAAGAGCAACATACAACTGTCCGTGACTGTCTTCGTGTTAAAGTAAAAGGCAAATTGTCCGCGGCAAACATACTGTTTTACACGCTGCATACCAACCCGCGGCGTAGTATACGCCGCATAATCACGTTGCTTTTTTAATGTTTTTTAAGCAGAGGGAAAAAAACATTTGCAAAATCCGTAACGCTGCTTTCAGTAAGTACAATGCACACGCGTTTAATTTGTCGGCCACTTTTTGCCAGCCGTCTTTTCTGGTTTGGGCTGCTTTTGCAGTGTTACCGCTTGTGCATATTAAATCTTGAAATCCTTCGAGTAACTAATTAACTAACTAACACCCACCCACCCACACACACAGCTTGTGTGAAAAAAATGCGCCCATTCTTTCATCATTTTGTTGCAGCCTATCAAAGACTTGCTGATCATGTTTTCTAGACTCAATATACATTGGCTTTTCACTCAGCGCGGGGGTGCGCATTCATCTCGGATTATTACATCCAGCTAATCTGCTATACGGCTGCGTTTGAAAAACCGATTTATTCCGGATGAGTTTCACCGGCATTAATGATTAGGAATCTGGGTGGAACAAAACCCTGTAGCCACAGGGGCTCACCAGGACCGAGATTGGGAAACACTGCTGAACATAGACGAAACCGACTCAGATGAGGAGTTGGGGCGGGCAAAGTAGTTGCAGCTATTGATTATTCAGTGTTGTTTGCCTGGGTGTCTGATCTGCTCGACGGGATCAGAAATAAAAGGAAAACAATGTGAAGGTAATGTCACAGGTATAGCGGGTCCACAGCTCCCCTTCAAAAGGCCATTTTTAAATAAATAATCACCGCGCTAACAGCGTAGCGAGGGGCGTGGAAGTGTTGCTGAAAGTCAGCCATGTTGCGAATTTTGAGAGCAACAGTTTTGTCAATGACATTTTTCCAGAAAAACCCGACTGATAGAAACAAACAGTTACCTGAAGCAGGAATTTCTATAACATTGAAAGAAGTGTTGTTTCCATGAAATACATTTGGAGCGGTAGCCATGGAGGGCAAAAGAACAGTCAACGTGGCTCACAGCTGGATTTGGACTGCAGCACAGACCAAAGCGAGTATGTGTTTGATGAGCTGTTCGAGTTGGCGGGCAGTGCTCTGAGGTGTGTTCCCGATCACGTGGAAGGAGGGGTAGAGTTTCTGGGCGGGGCTTCGTTGTTCCTTTCCCATGGTTTTCGATGGTGGACGTGGTCGGGTGTCGTAACCGAAAAGAATAATGAAAAGTCAACGTGGCTCAGAGGTGCATGTGGACTCCTAGCACAGACGAAAGGGACTAACTGGGTGGTCGGTGAGTTTTTGCGTCTGGGCACATGAGCAGGCAGTGTGAATGCCTAGAGAGCGAGGGTAGACGCGGGCTGGGGAAAAAGGAGTGTTGGTGGGCGGGGAAACATCTTCCGTGTTCCTGCAGAACCATCTAAGAAGACGTATGTTTGTCGCAGATGCGGTGGACGCTGGTCGGGGAATAAGGAGTGTTGGTGGGCGGGAAAACGTTTTCCGTGTTCCTGCAGGACCATCTAAGAAGACGCATGTTTGTTGCGGATGCAAATTGCTGTATGTAGTGTGTAAAACAGTTTGCTATGGTGCACGCGGTCGTGCGTCGTAACCGAAAAGTCAACGTGGCTCAGAGGTGCATGTGTACTGTAGCACAGACGAACATAAATGATAGTCGTTGCGTCCAAGTTGGTGGGCGTGGCTCTGCGAGTTGTCGTCGTATCCAATGGTCTTAGAGTTGGTGGGCGTGGCTCCTTCCTGCGTGCATCATGGGCGTCTTACTTGTCGGCGGCTTAGTGAATTATATATATAGATGATATCATCATGAACTACCTGATTTACTGTAGCATGTGCACATTATAAATTTATTCTCTGACATTTTCTGTCAAGTAACAGAAAACTTCTGTTTACAATCCATACTAAATATAAAAATTCAAACATTATATATTTACTGTTGAATTAGTGAACTCAAATATAATTCAAGTAAGAGTCAGGGCTGCTGTTACGTCACTCCTTTTAAGCCAGAGCTGAAGATGCCAAAATTCAGGAGAACATTCTAGTTTGAAGGAGTTTTTGTGAGAATTGCTGTTTCTTTGTTTTGGCTGGTTCTTTGGTCATTTTGCTCTGTTTTGTTTTTTTGAGCATTTTGCTTATACAGGTATTTATTTTTTCTAATAAATCCATCCATTTTCTAACCCGCTGAATCCAAACACAGAGTCACAGGGGTCTGCTGGACCCAATCCCAGGGCGCAAGGCAGGGAACCAATCCCGGGCAGGGCGCCAGCCCACCGCAGGACACACACACACACCAAGCACATACTAGGGCCAATTTAGAATCGGCAATCGACCTAACCTGCATGTCTTTGGACTGTGGGAGGAAACCGGAGTACCCAGAGGAAACCCACGCAGACACGGGGAGAACATGCAAACTCCACACAGGGAGGACCTGGGAAGTGAACCTGGGTCTCCTAACTGCGAGGCAGCAGCGCTACCACTACACCACCGTGACGCCCTTTTCCAATAAATCCTTTTTTATAAAGAATTTTTGTTTTCTCTATTCATATAAGTTGAATGTTTTAGTTTATTCTTCTTCTGTTGTGGCTTTTGATATATTTCGGGACATTTGTAATTATTTTGCGAGCTTCCTATTTTTGGAGTCTTCTAGAACAAAAGCCTGCATTTGCCAGTTCCGAGAATAGCTGGATTTTCGATGAGTCTCCTCAGACAGATTTGTTAAGTTAAAGCCCTGCCTTTATGGTCCTTTTAGGATGCTTCACGCCAGTTTTGCTGTGTTTGGGACTTCTAATCACAACAAACAACTAAAAAGCTAAAACAATGGTGCTTTTATGAAAATGTGAATGTACAGTTATGATTTATTCGATGAATTAAAAAACATAAAAAAAAGAGTAAATGTGGAAGTTGGAAAAGTTTTGACACTCTACTAAGTTGATATTTAGTAACACCCCCATTGGGAAAAATGACTACTTGGAAATGTTTTTGTAACCAACTATGAGTCTGAGTTCTTGTTTTGGAAATTCTTCTCTGTTGTTCCTTGAAGATCACTTCCAGTGAGATATTCTTGGGTTGTCTTGTGTGCACATCATTTTTAAGATCTACCCACAGAATTTCAATGATGGGTAGAAAAATTATCAATTATTTTTAATTTTCAGATCCTCAGTTGGTCTGCATAGAATAGCCCATGGTTGTTGAGTGTGGCACAATGTTTGAAGAGTCAAATAATTTATTAGGCTGTGCCATAAGCCAATCATTCCTAATGACATTTCTTAACCAGACTAATGCCTATCGAACTAAGCCAGACCAGATTAATGACCTAACAAGTTCTGAGACCTTACAACTAAGAGAGTGCCCAATCTTTTGAAAATGCCACATTTACTTTCATTTTCTTTTTACATTTTTTCATTTCATCAAATAAATTGTAACTGTACATTAATATTTCCATAAAAATGCCATTGTTTTAGTCTGTTTCCTGTTGTATTTATTACTTTTTACTTCAAATATCAATAAAATATTTGGTGAGGGGCGTTCATAATTTTATGTGGAACTCTACATGGAGGTGCTGCATTTTAACCTGTCTGATTTGAAATCATTGTTAAACAATAAATCCTGCTCTGTTTTAAATAATTCTTCAAGAGAATATCACACTTGTATTCTTTGTTCTCCTGATTGACTTGTCTAACCATGGCAGTTGTACATTGCTGAGTATGTTTAAGATGAAAGAGACTTTGTCACAGGTGAGTACTATTTCTGTCCATTGCAGCCAAGTAAGTCAATGTTTATGTCTTACAGGTTAAAAGATTACTGAAGAAATTTATGACTGAAAGGATTCTTAAAGCACCAAAGGACTCAGAAAAAGGGAGGTTTTTCATTGCTGATCTCCTCATACCTGGAATAACTGTAGTCATTATTAGTAGAAAATATCACATTACTCTATCAAAAGATGATATTTCTCTATTATGTGACATTTTATGCATACCACACATGCCAACGGACAGGTCTCCTCACTATTATAGAGAACTCTCAAAGTGTTTTGCAAGTGAAATGAAAATGTAAGTCTGTTAATTCTCTGTCCTGATGTCCTTGTAATATCTGAGTTGAACTGAGGAAATACATTCTTAGAATTACTTTGCTGTATGTATGAAAAATGACAATATACAAAGTGCTTTTGGTTTGTGAATTAAGCCATTATTGTCTTTATAAAGCTGTTTTGTCATAACAGTATTAAGGAATTTTTGAAAAATCTGGTGTGATACTATATTTCTATTGTAAGTATTTTCTAATCTATTTTGATATTGCTTTGATGGAGAAGTAGTTATTTTCACTTGTAAGTTTCTAGTTTTACCGTGAAATCACTATTTTTTTTTAACTCTTTCTGTTTCAGTCTTGAGGACTCAATCATTGAGTTTTGCAAATCAGCTATTAAGGTCAAACACCCCCACTGGATTAAGGTGATCCCATTGTTACACTTAATAAATGAAGCTTGTAAGCCATTTGAATACGTTGCACCTGTCCAAAACAAGGAATTTCAGTCTTGGGCTGGATTACAAATGTTAAACAAAGTCACTGACATACGATTTGCTCACGGAAGGTATTTTCTTTTTCATTCTCAGTTTTAGATATACGTTTTGAAGGTCTTACTGTACTTTTACTATTCAAGTTGAGCTAGTTAGAATATTAAATTGTAAAGCATTTATATGTGCTTAAAACATTTGTTTTGTTGATGGTAAATGACTCAGTCGTAATCATTTTTTTATTCTGTTCTACATCATTTTTATAATTCTGTTCTGTAGACGATTCCAACATTCCTCAGGTATGAATTTATTTTAACTTTTTTATTGTTTTAAAGGATTTCATTGCAGTTAATAAATAATAAATTGATAAGGAATATAGTACTGCATTATATTCAGATCAGATACCCTCCCCTCTACAGATCTAGATAGCAGAGAAAAACGATTTAATAATAAGTTACCACTTAAAGATAGTGAAATATCCAAAAGATTAGCAGTAAATCAGCAGGCTTAATTAACTAAGGACAACAATGATAAAAAACATGTCAGATTATAAAGAACTTTTGAACCTTTCCTCATAATCATTTTCTAATTTGCTATTTAATTAATATGTAATATGTCATAATAATACATTAATATATTCATAATTATTTTCTAATTTATGTTATTGTAGGCAGGTTAAAATTCTTCTAGTTGACTAAGATAAGATGCAGTGGGTTAGTACTGTGTGGATAGCACTTTGAGTACTGAGAAAAGCGCTATATAAATGTAATGAATTATTATTATTATTATTGTAATATATGATGTCACAACAGAGCTATTACTGGAACTCAGTTTTTTATTAAATTAGCTAAATTTATTCCAACATGTTCTGAGCAAAAGATTCTTCTAAAACATGCGACCAAGTGAAGCAAGTTCCTGATATCACTCACAAGTAGGGTCTATTGAATACTTGGATACCTTGAATCCAAAAAGATGCTTGTGTGATGTGCAATTTTAAGTCAGGTTAGACAGTATTTCACCTTTTAACACACAGACCAAACAGATCTCTTACAGCTTAAGATACTTGCATCCTCATTCATTCCCTGATGTGCTCATCCAGTCATTCACTCTTTCACATCACAAACATTAAATCATTTCATATCTGTCAAATTTCTGTCTATGCAAGATTAGGAATCATTATTATATATGTTACACTGAATTTATTCTAGAGTCATTATTCTAAATGAAGCTCGATTCATCTTTTTTGCCCTAATGTCAGTCACATGGCCTTTGGGGACCCGAGCCAGGGCTGTAGCCATGAAAAGGTAGGGACACGGACCCGTGGAAGGGTAGCTGTGTCTGTCAGCAGGGTGACTCCTCTGCTATGAAGCCCATATAAGATAGGCAGAGGAGACATCAGTTTTAAGAACAATGCACTGGGCTTTTAGAAAAGGACATTTTTCTGCTAGATGGTTTTAACTTCATTGAACTGGGTATTTTCTGTCCGTTGTTTTAACCTCCACGGACAGCACCTTGATATTATGGATTATTTATTAGTGAAGATTTAGAGCACTGCACTTATGGACATTTGTTGAAGGATTTGTTTGTGGTTTTAATGAGCCTCATTGTAGTGAGGACATGTGGCTTCGCCTGGAAAATTTTAGGGAAAGAGGTCTTATTTTAGGAGTGTGTTATAGACCACCAAATTCAGACAGTAATTTCAACACACATCTTTTTAGTAATATCAAAAAGGCAAGTTTACAAGGAGATATTATAGTCATGGGGGACTTTAATTATCCAAATATTAACTTGGATAACCTTGCAGATGGAGTAGCACAAGAGCAGGAGTTTTTAGAAGTAATCAATGACTGTTTTTTAACACAGTATGTTAAAGCACCAACACGGGGTGAAGCCTGTCTGGATTTAGTATTTTGTAATAATTGGGATAGAATTGAGGGTGTAGAGGTGATTGAACCACTAGGGTCAAGTGACCATAATGTAATACAATTCTCAGTATTTTGTAAGAGTGCAGATGCAAAGACTAAAATTGCTAAGTTGAACTTTGGTAGGGCAAATTTTGACCAGATGCGGCAAAGTTAAAGTATGATATTCTGGAATAAGCTTTTAAGTGTGGAGACAGTCGAGGAGCAGTGGAACAGGTTTAAAAATGTTTTACATGTAATGCAGGACAGATACACACCTAAATTTGGAATTAATAGGAAATTAAAAAAAACTCCACAGTGGATTAATAAAGATTTAAAAAAGAAGTTACAAAGGAAAAAACTGTTTTATAAGACTTCTAGAAAGTTGATTATGTTCATCTGGAAATAGATTTTTTCTGATACGTTTCATCACTCATCCAAGTGACTTCCTCAGTCTCAGTTGACTGCAGGTTTCTCCAACCTTATAAACAGTACCTTGGCATAATAACTGAACTAGCACCATTGACTAACAATGGGCCGTGTGATCAATGATATGTAAATTGTCCATTGATTAATGGTCATGAGTACCATTCACAGAGAGTTGGGGAATGGCTGCACATTGTAAGATGGTGAAAGATGTACCCTTAGGCCCCCTCCTTGGTTCAGAGATGGTCATTCCTTTTTCACGTAAATGGCCTCCTTGACTCCTCGCTCAAACCACCGTTCCTCCCTGTCTAGGATGTGCACATCTTCATCACTGAAAGAGTGACCACTGTCCTGTCATCATCCTTCCGGCAGGCAAAGGGAGGTGCACAGTGATGTTAAACCAGACGGATTATCATGAGAAAATTTTGTCTCTGCTTAGTGACAAAAACACTTATGAACTCCAAAAACGAGATCCAGGTAGTGGTTACAGGAAAAAGATGATAGATTGTCTCAAGCAGTTAGTGCATGACAACACTATTGACCGGACCTCATACCACAGATTATACCCAGGGGAAGCTACACCAAGTCTATATGGTTTACCGAAGATACATAAACAGGATGTACCGTTAAGACCCATTGTCTGCATGATCAATTTGGTTACATATAACATTTCAAAGTTCCTGGCCGCTGTCCTCAACCCGTTGGTAGGCAGCTCAAAACACCATATTCAGAACACTTTGGATTTTGTGGAGAAGGTGAGAGATGTCATTATGGAGGCAGATGAAACTATGGTCTCGTATGATGTTACATCTCTATTCACTTGTGTTCCAGTTATGGAAGGAGTGGAGGTGGTCCGTAAGAGATTACAGGATGACCCCACACTCAGAAAAAGGACCACTCTCAGCGCTGACCAAGTGTGTCTGCTCTTGGAACTGTGTCTTCAATCCACGTATTTCATATACAAAGGCCAGTACTACAGGCAGAAACATGGGTGTGCCATGGGTTCCTCAGTTTCACCTATTGTGGCCAATCTGTATATGGAAGAAATGGAAAAGAGGGTGCTATTATCCTATCCTGGAACACCACAGAGCCATTGGTTCAGGTATGTGGACGACACCTGGGTGAAAATCAAATCTCAGGAGGTACCACAATTCACTGACCACATCAACTCAATGGACAAACACATCCAGTTCACCAGGGAGGACATAAAACGTGACAGGCTAACTTAGATTGTGAAATTTCCATCAGCAATGGGGGACATTTGAAAGTTGATGTGTACCGTAAGCCAACACATATGGATCAGTATTTAAGGTTTAACTCTCACTATCCGCTAGAGCCAAAATAGGTGTAATCAGGAGTCTACAACACAAAGCAAACACCATACTCACAGACACAGTGGCCAGGGAAGCAGAAGAACATCATATCAAAAAAGCCCTGAGAAAATGTGGTTATCCCAGCTGGACTTTTGTCAAAGCAGGGAAGAGAACTAAAGAATGCTCTAAGCAATCCAGGAGAGAGGAAGGACAACCACTGCCTAAATGAAAACCTTTGGTGATCCCTTATGTGTCAGGAGTATAGGAACAGCTGAGACGCATTTTTTCAAAACACCAGGGGCCTCATGTATAACTCTATGCATAGAACTCACACTATAACATGGCGTAAGCACAAAAGCGGGAATGTGCATACGCACAGAAAAATCCAGATGCAGGAATTTGTATGTACGCAAACTTCCACGTTCTTCTGCTACATAAATCCCGATCAGCGGGAAAAGTAACGCACATGCACGTGCCTGCTGTCCCGCCCCAACTCCTCCCAGAATTATGCCTCTTCGAATATGCAAATCAATATAAATAGCCCTTAAGCTCAGCCTTCTGTGAAAAGACAAAAAAATAGAATTTCAGCGAATACCAAGTGGAGGCAAAGAAAAGCGTACTATTTGTTAAACAGTGGTATAATCAACAAAAGGAAGTTGATCAAGTGACATAGAGTATCAAAGAAACTCGAAAGCTCAAGTTCACAAAGTTGCACAGTGCCCAAAATAAAAAAGAAGTCACATATCAACGTCGCCGTGAAAAGGTGAGTCGTAGCCCACCGTCTAAGTGTCATATGAAAGCTTATTAGGGTACAGACAAAAAAGTAGGCACACAGTGGGGAAAAAAGCACGAAATGTCAACTTTAATCTTGAAATTTCCACTTTAATCACGTAGTTTATTTTGCCATTAAAGTAGAACATCATAAACTTCATCTTAAAATTATATATAAATATATATATATTTAATTTACTAGTTTCTCAAATTCCATCGTAACTAAAGTAGCACGTTACATGCTTTGTTGTGTATTTGATCTTCTATGTGCTCTATGTGTGTGAATCACTACCAGCTTCTTAAACGGGCTTTATCTTTCGTGATATTACAGCTCTCTGAATAATTAAAATACTGAGATGCATACGGGATATCTTTTTCATGATGATAGGAATAAAAGCATGTTATTAAACATGGGAACATGGTGGCGCAGTGCTTGTTCATGTCTCACGCAAGATGCTTGCTGCGCCATGCGTGACCTTCAATGAAATAATATATCGCAGCAGCACTGTCTCTTTCAAACATACTAACCTCCAATTCTTGTCCTTACTTTTCTTTCTCCAAATACCCAATCGCCACACAATCAGCTCTGTAATAGACATTAAGCCATCTGTAAGCTTAGAACGACGATTCTTCAAAACGTTTAAGGAACATTGAAATATCTTCGTAGTACGTGTTTAATTATTCTATCTATCCTACCAGTGTCGCGCCAGCCAAGCAAGACTAAAGCACGAGGTATAGAATAATCCGTGAACTAGCCAGCTGCGGCACCGTGTCCTCACATGTTTGCTTATTAACAATATAGATTATTTAAATTAAGTTAAAGTTTTATCTGTATAATATAATCAACATATTTTGCTGCATTTCATCTTAAAAATGATATTGTCATCATATGTAAATACACGCTTTATAAAGTGACGCAGGTTGTGCAGTATTATATAACTGTTGTGCAAGTTTGCAGTGAGGTAATTGTACTTATAAGTACAAACAGTTCTACAAGGAGCACTTGATGGACTGATTGAGTGCGTTTAAAGTTCTTGGGATGAAACTGTTTCTGAACCATGAGGTCCGTACAGGAAAGGCTCTGAAGTGTTTTGCTGTGGCTGGGGCAGCATCTGCTTCATGCTGTATACCGATAATTCTCTTTCCGATCAGCTGCTGCTGTGATTCCCAACTTAGATACAGTGATATAAATACTCCGAGTGGTGCAGTGAGAGTAATATGGAAAAAGATGATCCGCTGTGGCAACCCTTAACGGGAGCAGCTGAAAGAAGAAGAAGATGCAGTGAGAGTTGCAACGCTAAAGCAGTTATGGTATTTGGAATACTATGGCTATTCCCTGGACCATTATATTGCTGCAGGTTAATTACAATCAGATACATTACACTAATAAACAATATGCAGTTAGTTTCAGTGTATTTATAAAGCCGCGTCAGGAATGTGGATCTAAGAAAGAAAGGGTAACCACACAGGAACAGTAGCACTGCTTTGATGCTGGGTGCCGCCAGTCTGCAGAACCGAGTGGAGAACTTGCGTATGCCAGGGAATGAGGTACCGTGGAAATGTGCGTGGCTTTACGCCAAGTTTAGGTTTTATCCATCGCGATTTGAGCGTGGAAATGTTCTTACGCAACATTTCTGTGTGTACGCACCGTTTATAAATGAGGCCCCAGGTCTCGGTGGCTTTCAAACCCCAAAACACGCTATGGCAAAAATTGGTCCACCCCATGGATCAGGTGCCCCGCCACAGTCAGAGTAATATAGTTTACGCAGTTAAGTGCCAAGAGGATTGCCATGAATCATACATTGGGGCAACCAAACAACCACTGATGAAGTGGATGGCACAACACAGAAGAGCTACCTCGTCTATTTACATTTACAGGACAGTGGTCACTCTTTCAGTTATGAAGATGTGCACATCCTAGACAGGGAGGAATGCTGGTTTGAGCGAGGAGTCAAGGAGGCCATTTACGTGAAAAAGGAACAACCATCTCTGAACCGAGGAGGGGGCCTAAGGGTACATCTATCACCATCTTACAATGCGGTGTATGCAGCCATTCCCCAACTCTCTGTGAATGGTACTCATGGCCATTAATCAATAGACAATTTGCACATCATTGATCACACGGCCCATTGTTAGTCAATGGTGCTAGTTCAGTCATTATGCCAAGGTACTGTTTATAAGGTTGGAGAAACCTGCAGTCAACTGAGACTGAGGAAGTCACTTGGATGAGTGATGAAAACAATGTCCAGATGAACAGAATCAACTTTCTAGAATTTCCTTACCTGGATTATTGAGCATGCATCGAGACATGCTTTATAAGGCATTTAAGACAAATGACTGCAAAGTGAATCGTAGAGCTTATGAGAACATAAGAGCAACCAATAAGAAGGATATCAGAGAGGCTAAAAGACAGTTGGAGAGGAATACAGCAGATAAAGCGAAAGAAGACCCTAAGAGATTCTTTCATTATTTTAGTAGTAAAAGAAAAGTTAAGGAGGATGTCAAGTGCACCAGAAATAGTAAATGGGAATTAAAAGATACAGACAATGAAATAGCGGATGCCCTAAACTTATATTTTTCTGAGGTTTTCACAAGTGACCAAGTGGATAACCTCCCAGAGGTAAATAGGACTACGAAGGAGGTACTGAGGGATTTGGAAATTGTAGAGGGAGAAGTACTACTCAGATTAAATAAACTGAAATCAAACAAATCACCAGGACCAGATAATATTTACCCTTGAGTTCTTAAGGAGGCTAGTGAGTACATATATAAACCCTTTACACATATTTTAAGTCACTGCGCACTGGAGAGATTCCGAAGGACTGGCAAATGGCAAATATCATCCCATTATATAAAAAGGGTGACAGGGCAGATCCAAGCAACTATAGGCCAGTAAGCTTAACATGCATCACAGGAAAATTAATGGAAGGAATTATTAAGGATAAGATTGAGCAACACCTGGCAAGGACAGGAGTTATTAGGAACAGTCAGCATTGGTTCAGAAGAGGGAGGTCGTGTTTTACTAACATGCTGGAATTCTATGAGGAGGCAACAAAAGGATACGATCAAAGTGGAGCATATGATATTATTTATCTTGACTTTCAGAAAGCATTTGATAAGGTGCCACATGAGAGGTTAGGCATCAAATTAAAAAAAGTGGTAGTTCAGGGTGATGTTTTTAGATGGGTGCAGAATTTGCTCAGACACAGGAAGCAGAGGGTGATGGTTCGAGGAGCCTTATCAAAATTGGCCGATGTTAAGAGTGGTGTTCCACAAGGGTCAGTGCTAGGGCCACTGCTATTTTTAATATATATAAATGGTTTACATAGGAATATAAGTAACAAGCTGGTTAAGTTTGCAGATGATACCAAGATAGGTGGATTAGCAGATAAATTTGAATCCGTTATATCATTACAGAAGGACTTGGATAGCATACAGGCTTGGGCAGATTAGTGGCAGATGAAATTTAATGTAAGTAAATGTAAAGTATTACACATAGGAAGTAAAAATGTTAGGTTTGAATACACAATGGGCAGTTGGAAAATCGAGAGTACACATTATGAGAAGGATTTAGGAGTCATAGTGGACGCTAAGCTATCGACCTCCCGACAATGTTCAGAAGCCATTAAGAAGCCTAACAGAATGTTAGGATATATAGCACGATGTGTGGAGTACAAGTCCAAGGAGGTTATGCTGAAGCTTTATAATGCACTGGTGAGGCCTCATCTGGAGTACTGTGTGCAGTTTTAGTCTCCAGGCTACAAAAAGGACATAGCAACCCTAGAAAATGTCCAGAGAAGAGCGACTAGGCTGATTCCAGGGCTACAGGAGTTGAATAATGAGGAAAGATTAAAAGAGCTGAGCCTATACAGTTTAAGCAGAAGAAGATTAAGAGGTGATATGATTGAAGTGTTTAAAATTATGAAGGGAATTAGTACAGTGGATCGAGACTGTTATTTTAAAATGAGTTCATCAAAAACACAGGGACAAAGTTGGGAACTAGTTAAGGGTAAATTTCACACAAATATTAGGAAGTTTTTCTTTACACAAAGAACGATAGACACTTGGAATAAGCTACCAAGTAGTGTGGTAGACAGTAAGACCTTAGGGACTTTCAAAACTCGACGATGATTTTTTGAAAGAAATAAGTGGATAGGACTGGCGAGCTTTGTTGGGCTGAATGGCCTGTTCTCGTCTAGAGTGTTCTAATGTTCTAATAAAAGCATTAGAGCACTTTTTACACCTTCCCCTTGACTTGTGTGGTGTCCTCATTTGCTTGGCTCATCCCTCAGAAACGTTATCGGCAGTTGAAGAGGCTACAAAACAAACTACAGAAAAAGATAATGCAAATGAAGTATGAGCCTTGGTGAAATATCTAATTGCTGTCCTTGCTACAGGCAAAACCTATAATTAATGAATCAATTGATTAAAGTCTATTCATCCATTTTCCAACCTGCTGCATCCGAACACAGGGTCATGGGGGTCTGCTGGAGCCAATCCCAGCCAACGCAGGGCAGGAACCAATCCCGGGCAGGGTGCCAACCCACCGCAGGACACACACAAACACACTAGGGCCAATTTAGAATCGCCAATCCACCTAACCTGCATGTCTTTGGACTGTGGGAGGAAACCGGAGCGCCCAGAGGAAACCCATGCAGACACGGGGAGAACATGCAAACTCCTCGCAGGGAGGACCTGGGAAGCGAACCCAGGTCCCCAGGTTTCCCAACTGCGAGGCAGCAGCGCTACCCACTGTGCCACCGTGCCGCCCTTAAAGTAAATTTTCTTCTCCTTTCCATTCCTGTACTATGAAATGTTGACACATTCTTTTTAACAGTGTGTATTTGATTGCTAAGGTATTATTTGAATAAGTTTTTAAATTGTGTAACTGTTCCCTAGATCAGTGTTTCCCAACCTCAGTCCTGGGGGCACACTGTAGCTGCAGGTTTTTGTTCCAACCGGATTCCTAATCAGTGGCAACACCTGATAAAACTGATCTCATTTAATTAGCTGGTATTATTTTTCTTTTATTCTACATTCAGAAAAGCACAGTAGCATGATTTTTACATGTATAAGACATTTAGAAATATTTCTGCTTTTTCTTTAGATTTAAATGCTTAACTCTCTTTTGTTGATTTAATTCAATTGTTCCCTTTCTCTGTGCAGTTTTCCCCCTTTGGTTGTATCTTATTAATGACAATTAAAAATGAACAGAGCAGACACCCAGGCAAACAACAATGAATAATCAAAGGCTGCAACTACTTTAGCATCAGACCCACTAATTAGTAAATAATGGATTAATTAAACAATTAGAACACAGAATGAAAATCAAGATGAAAATATTGTTAAAAAGAAAAAAAAATACATTTCCATATAACTGCTTGGTACATTTTTTTTTGTACCAAACTTAGTTTTCTAATTTCTGTATTGTTCCTAAAACACAGAACTTGGGAAATATCAGCTCACTTAATTAGCCCAGGAGTCCAATTAAAAACAGAAGCTGGTTGGAACAAAAACCTGTAGCCGGAGTGTGCCCCAGGACCGAGGTTTGGAAATACTGGCCTAGATAAATTGAAAAAGTACAGGCACTCCAATTTGCAGGGAAAACTCAGTGGTTGGTGGCAGGATTGGCACCATTCGAACTAGTGTGATGCTGAGGCATCACCTGTTGCATGGCTGTGCCGAGGTCCAAATTTGGGATCTTGAGGTGGTCCAATATGTGATTTGTCCTCCCAACCTCGTCCTTAGTTTATTAGGTCATTAGGGAGTGCATTCTTAAATATGTCTTTATTTTTATTTAAAATAACAGAAATCAATGACTGGCTTGGAGTTATAGTATAGTAAAGGTTTTTGTTTGGATTTTTTTAAAATAAAAAAATCTGTTGAATACCTGGGCCTAAAGCATTCCTGTTTTATAGAGACTTCATAGGGTGTCAGAGGTTTATCCAGCTCTATTGTGCAAGATACCTGGTGTATTATGACATTATAAACTTTTAATTTCTGTTCATGATTTAGGCCAGGGGTGGCGCAGTGGTAGCGCTGTTGCCTCGCAGTTAGGAGACCTGGGTTCTCTTCCCGGGTCCTCCCTGCGTGGAGTTTGCATGTTGTCCCTGTGTCTGTGTGGGTTTCCTCCCACAGTCCAAAGACATGCAGGTTAGGTGGATTGGCAATTCTAAATTGGCCCTAGTGTGTGCTTGGTGTTTGTGTGTGTCCTGTGGTGGGTTGGCACCCTGCCTGGGATTGTTTCCTGCCTTGTGCGCTGGGATTGTCTCCAGCAGACCCCCGTGACCCTGTGTTCGGATTCAGTGAGTTGGAAAATGGATGGATTTAGGCCAGGGTATCAAATAATTTTTAAGGTTCAGTCTTTACCTTTACTGTCTGAAATCTAGGAACATTTGGCTGTCATAAAAGTGACAATAACTTATTTAGTCTCTTCAAGGTGAAAATTACAAATTAAGCACTGTATAGATTGAATTTCCTTTCTTTGGGTATTGAGAAAAACATAAGCAATGCAGTGATCCAATCAAAAGAAACAATTTTATGTATGTCAATGGTATTTAAAGTGTTTCAGGCAGAGGACCAATGTCCTAAAATGAAAGATACAGCAGACACTCTGCCGCGAACAATCACGTTAGCATAGTTCCATGTCACAGTTGCCACATTTGTTTTATTGAACATATTCTTGTGAAAAGTACTGAAATTATATTCCATTGTTGATTGATATACATATTAAAGCCTGAGATTACAGCTAATGAGTTCAGTGCCAATGTGCTGCAATGTTGGTAGACACATTCCTCATAGACTTAAGTTCATGTCTGGTAGCAACCAGATTATTATATATAAATACCTGTTTAATAGACTGATATATTTGAGAAATTTAAAAGTCACTTTGTTCTTATATGCTGACTCATGTTATGGACCACTTGACTTACAATTGTGGTACATAGGTGGTCTGTGAATCGCACTTTGAGAACCACTGATATACAGTTCGGTCCATAAATATTTGGACAGAGACAACTTTATTCTAATTTTGGTGCTGTACATTACCACAATGAATTTTAAATGAAACAACTCAGATGCAGTTGAAGTGTAGACTTTCAGCTTTAATTATGATTGCATAAAAATGTGAGGCAACTAAAGCATTTTTTTAACACAATCCCTTCATTTCAGGGGCTCAAAAGTAATTGGACAATTGACTCAAAGGCTATTTCATGGGCAGGTGTGGGCAAGTCCGTCGTTATGTCATTATCCATTAAACAGATAAAAGGCCTGGAGTTGATTTGAAGTGTGGTGCTTGCATGTGGAAGATTTTGCTGTGAACAGACAACATGCGGTCAAAGGAGCTCTCCATGCAGGTGAAAGAAGCCATCCTTAAGCTGCGAAAACAGAAAAAACCCATCTGAGAAATTGCTACAATATTGCGAGTGGCAAAATCTACAGTTTGGTACATCCTGAGAAAGAAAGCAAGCACTGGAGAACTCAGCAACACAAAAAAAGACCTGGACGTCCACGGAAGACAACAGTTGTGGATGATCGCAGAATCATTTCCATGGTGAAGAGAAACCCCTTCACAACAGCCAACCAAGTGAACAACACTCTCCAGGGGTTAGGCGTATCGATATCCAAGTCTACCATAAAGAGAAGACTGCATGAAAGTAAATACAGAGGGTGCACTGCAAGGTGCAAGCCACTCATAAGCCTCAAGAATAGAAAGGCTAAATTGGACTTTGCTAAAGAACATCTAAAACAGCCAGCACAGTTCTGAAAAAAACATTCTTTGGACAGATGAAACCAAGATCAACCTCTACCAGAATGATGGCAAGAAAAAAGAATGGAGAAGGCGTGGAACAGCTCATTATCCAAAGCATACCACATTATCTGTAAAACACGGTGGAGGCAGTGTGATGGCTTAGATGTGCATGGCTGCCAGTGGCACTGGGACACTAGTGTTTATTGATGATGTGACACAGGACAGAAGCAGCCAAATGAATTCTGAGGTGTTCAGAGACATACTGTCTGCTCAAATCCAGCTAAATGCAGTCAAATTGATTGGGCGGCGTTTCATGATACAGATGGACAATGACCCAAAACATACAGCCAAAGCAACCCAGGAGTTTATTAAAGCAAAGAAGTGGAACATTCTTGAATGGCCAAGTCAGTCACCTGATCTTAACCCAATTGAGCATGCATTTCACTTGTTGAAGAGTAAATTTCAGACAGAAAGGCCCACAAACAAACAGCAACTGAAAGCCGCTGCAGTAAAGGCCTGGCAGAGCATTAAAAAGGAGGAAACCCAGCATCTGGTGATGTCCATGAGTTCAAGATTTCAGGCTGTCATTGCCAGCAAAGGGTTTTCAACCAAGTATTAGAAATGAACATTTTATTTCCAGTTATTTAATTTGTCCAATTACTTTTGAGCCCCTGAAATGAAGGGATTGTGTTAAAAAAATGCTTTAGTTGCCTCACATTTTTATGCAATCGTTTTGTTCACCCCACTGAATTAAAGCTGAAAGTCTGCACTTCAACTGCATCTGAGTTGTTTCATTTAAAATTAATTGTGGTAATGTACAGAACCAAAATTAGAAAAAAAGTTGTCTCTGTCCAGGTATTTATGGACCTAACTGTAAGTTTACACCCTGGTTTGATAAACTAACGTGCAATTTTTTTACCAGCCTTTTAGCAACCTAAATTTAGTTAATACAATTATCTATTCTTTTGGTTTTATGTCATATCTCTTATTAACATTAATATTGCTTAAATTTAATTATTGAAACGTTTTGCATGCTGAATGTAGTAATGACTAAGAAAAATGAACTGGATAAAAAACATACAGCATTTCATAGTTCCAGTGTTCAAGGCACAACAGAAGGAAACAGCTCTTCTTTTAGCAATTTCAAATGAAAAGCAAACAACAGAAATGTTAATACATCCTAATAAGAAATGCTAAGATTTGCTAACAATTTAGTATTACTCATCCTGTTAAACCCCTTACCAACAGATAGATAGATAGATAGATAGATAGATAGATAGATAGATAGATAGATAGATAGATAGATAGATAGATAGATAGATAGATAGATAGATAGATAGATAGATAGATAGATAGATAGATAGATATTTTATTAATCCCAAGGGGAAATTCACATACTCCAGCAGCAGCATATTGATAAAAAACCATATTAAGGAGTGATAAAAATGCAGGTATAACAGACAATAACTTTGTATAATGTTAACGTTTACCCCCCTGAGTGGAATTGAAGAGTCGCATAGTGTGGGGGAGGAATGATCTTCTCAGTCTGTCAGTGGAGCAGGATGGGAGCCTGCTCAGTGCCCGTCGCTCTGCCACTGATGTAAAACTGTCCAGCTCCGTGCCTACAATAGAGCCAGCCTTCCTCACCAGTTTGTCCAGGCATGAGGCGTCCCTCTTCTTTATGCTGCCTCCCCAGCACACCACCGCATAGAAGAGGGTGCTCGCCACACCCATGTGATAGAACATCTGTAGCATCTTATTGCAGATGTTGAAGGACACCAGCCTTCTAAGGAAGTATAGTTGGCTCTATACTCTCTTGCACAGAGCATCAGTATTGGCAGTCCAGTCCAATTTATCATCCAGCTGCACTCCCAGGTATTTATAGGTCTGCACCCTCTGCACACAGTCACCTCTGATGATCACGGGGTCCATGAGGGGCCTGGTCCTCCTAAAATCCACCACCAGCTCCTTGGTTTTGCTGGTGTTCAGTTGTAGGTGGTTTGAGTCGCACCATTTAACAAGGTACTTGATTAGGCTCCTATACTCCTCCTCCTGCCCACTTCTGATGCAGCCCACGATAGCAGTGTCATCAGTAAACCTTTGCACGTGGCAGGACTCCGAGTTGTATTGGAAGTCCGATGTATATAGGCTGAACAGGACTGGAGAAAGTACAGTCCCCTGTGGCGCTCCTGTGTTGCTGACCACAATGCCAGGCCTGCAGTTCCCGAGACGCACATACTGAGGTCTGTCTGTAAGACAGTCCACGATTCATGCCACTAGGTATGAATCTACTCCCATCTCTGTTAGCTTGTCCCTAAGGAGCAGAGTTTGGATGGTGTTGAAGGCATATAGATGATGGCATCCTCCGCTCCCTCCTTCTCCTGGTATGCGAACTGCAGAGGGTCGAGGGTGTAGAAGACCTGTGGCATCAGGTGGTGAAGCAGCAGTCGCTCCATGGTCTTCATCACGTGACGTCAGAGCGACAGTCTGGAAGTCATTCAGCTCACTAGGACGTGATAGTGAGGCTGAAGCAGAACCAGGTTATGATCTGCTTTCCCAAGCGCAGGCAGCAGGGTGGCACTGTATGCGTCTTTAACGTTTGCATACAGTAGGTCAATAGTCCTATTTACCCGGGTGTTACAATCCACATACTGGCAGGTAATATTTTGTCCAGCGTCACATGGTTAAAATCTCCAGAGATTAGCACAAGTGCCTCGGGGTGCGCGTTTGTAGTTTAGCAACAGCAGAATGGATGATGTCACTCGCTGTCTCCGCCCGAGGAGGGATGTAAACAATAACAACAATGACGTGTCCAAACTCTCTGGGCAAGTAATAGGGACGCAGACTTATGGCACACAGTTCAATGTACCTGCAGCAAGTGAAGATTTTGGCGTTTACCTGTCCAGAGTTGCACCACCTTGTATTCACGTAGAGAGCGAGTCCTCCTCCTTTCCGCTTCCCGCAGGTATTTGCGTCTCTGTCCGCTCTAACTGTGCTAAACCCGGGTAGCTCCACGTTAGCATCTGGGATGTTAGTTGTTAGCCACGTTTCACAAAAACATAACAAACTGCATTCTCTGTAAGTCCTGACATTTTTCACCAGTGCAGCCAGTTCGTCGATCTTATTTGGTAGTGAATTCACATTTCCCAGGATCACAGAAGGCACTGAAGGCTTGTATCACCACTTTCTCGCTAGCGTGCTTGGCTTTTACTTTAGTGCTGGCTCTGCTGCCACGATACCACCTTCTTACTTCATCAGGTAAATAGGGAACCACACCGGCACGGGCCTTTGTTCTCAGTGCTCGAAGTTGACTACCTGAATAGACGAGTCTCGGTGTGTAAACATCCATGTCCAAGTAGTAAAAAGTGTCCAGGGAACGAGTCCACATAAAAGAAAGCGGTAGGAGTGATCAGTGAAATAGAGAAAAATAGAGAAAAAGGTAGAAATATAAAGTTGTACACGGAGCTGCTGAAAAGGCTGCCACTCGCGGTGCCTGAGTCATGTTATCACATCGGGGAAATAATTGTTGGAGAGCTAAGGGAGGTTTTCTTGTTTTGGGGCTTGAAAGAATCATGTAATGTTTGTATGACTACTGACAGCAGAATGAACCTGATCTGAGTGTTGGGGCTAAACAAATGGACAAAACTGGACAGTTTCAGACACATACTACATATTGCTGTTGTTAAATTTAAATGGCGAAAACACAATGCTTGTTAGAAGAAACATAACCCAATATGCCCAAAGCAGATATTGGATTCAATGCATACAAAATTTGTGTGCTAGGCTAACATACAAATATGACATGGTTTGAATTGCTTTGTTTATGATTAATAAAGTACGCTGTGGTTTTTGCTTATGTTCCATATTTATCCTTTAAAAATAAATGAGCTTTTCTGTAAAAAATCCAGCCTTAAAAAGAAATTACTTATTTTATAGTTTTATGTATATAATACGTTACTGTGGCAGTCCGTTTGTCTGTCCAGGATTTTAAATCACCTGTAACTTACAAACCGTTTGACCTATTGACCTGAAATTTGGTACACATATACTACATGACATCTATTATCTGCTTCTGGGGTGATGAATGACCTCC
Source organism: Erpetoichthys calabaricus (assembly GCF_900747795.2). Lineage (NCBI taxonomy): Eukaryota > Metazoa > Chordata > Cladistia > Polypteriformes > Polypteridae > Erpetoichthys > Erpetoichthys calabaricus. Next base: position 35,750,119 of record NC_041407.2, read on the forward strand.
AAGGTTATTCCTCTTTTTATTTTTATTTTATTTTATTGTAGAATCAACCCTTGGCAGTGGCCAGCAGGGAGGCCATGCAGCGCATATGTACGTATGCTGTTCTCATCCCTACCACCTTTGCTCTCACTTCCCCTACCTCTTCATATCTTAAATCATTCTTGAGGCAGATTGAAGACTTAAGTGCCAGCTTAAGTGAAAAAATTAAAGAAAACATACTAAGTAATTACAACACAAACACTGACTTAATCAGTTTTAACGCGAAAAGATGCCAACGAAAGAAATGAAGAAGCGGGCAGCTAGGGTGGAGAAAAGAAGAGCTGCTCAGGAAGCAGCAAGCACATCAACCTCTGAGCAAATGAATGCTAAATGTACAGAGAAAAAATATGAAAACTATGAATGCTCAAGTCAAGTGTATTCGTGCAGTGTGTCATTACTGGTGTATGAATAACATGTGTCAGTGCTACATGTGATCATTCTCATCATAATTTCACCCTCTGAAAGGGCATTCAGAACAAGGCAGCACTAAAGCCAGAAACTGGTAATAGGATGGTGGATTTATTTTAAATGATAAAAAAAACTTCAAAAAGTTCCAGTTCTAGAACACAAAGTGTGAAAAAATTAAGACATTCCAGTTTTCAGTATTCTGCATTCATTATAAATAGCAACACTGTATTAAAAATGGGATCTAATGCACTTTTCGTAATCAAGAAAAAATGTAGTTGTAATTATTGAGATTTTCATAACATCCCAAGTACTTATTTTAAGTTTTGTTTTTTTGTTTTTTTAATTGGTTAATTTATGACTCATGTTTATGCTGTTTGACCTCAGGTTCATCACAAAGGCATTTAAACAATCCAATATATGCAAGTACAATATTTCAGCTGCAAAGAGTGTTCCACCATGTTTATTTCTTTTTTTTTAATAAATTTTATTGATTTTATTGTAATCATTCCATACAAATAGATCCATTTTCACAAAAAAAAGGATTGAAAACAAATTAACCCCCACCCCTGAGAAAGAGCTAATATAATTTTATTAGCTACGAAGAGCTTTTTTCATACCAGAATGTAGTATAGGTATTGTCTGGATTGTGGAAAATATTGTGTTTGTATTGTCTGAATGTTGGCCAAAAATGAATAGAACAGAACAAAAGCTGTGATATTTTGTCATCACTTGGATTGTTCCCCTTCACCCCTGTTTCATAGTGCTCTTAATCTTTTTGTTGGATTATGCCAGTTGTATGGGTTGAAGATAACTGCCAATACATGTTCCATATGAAACAGATGAAAAGTCAAATCCTTGCTCCAAAATTTGAAAGAGTTTGGCTACCAAAAATAATAACCATGAGATAGATGCACAACTCACTAAAACAACAAGGTGAAATTCAAAAACAAAAAGCAAGTTAAACACTCTTACTCTCTGGTGCCATAATGTATTAATAATAACAATAAAAAAATATGTGCAGTTAATGTTACAGCATTAAATAACTAGTTTTTGGTTGAATAATTACGAAGATTAAATATATTTTCATTATTTTTACTTTTATTTTAATTGTGTTTTATTTGTAAATGTATTTTACATTCTTGGTCTGTAAATGAGAAGTAGGTTATCTTAAATAAAATACATAAAATCAGTTGAATAGCTTTGTTAAATTATAAGCAGTCCTGCAATGTTATGAATATAAAAATACAACAGCTTATGGCAGAGGCATTTTTTACAATACTGTATAATTTGTGTTGTAATGTTACGAAAAAGTATGATGTAACACTCATCTATCGTAATTTGTATTTGTTAGGGAACAAAAAAGAAAAAATTAAGAAAATGAGTTGGGGAAGATGTGTAAGTTTATCAATGGCACCATGATAAGCTTTGCATGTTTTTACATATGTATTTTTTGCAGATTTTATAAAATATTAAAAATTCAGTTTTGCTTATTTTTTTCTTTATTCAAATTGCAGTGTTTTGATAAATATCATCAAAGCAAACAAGCATCTATTTGAAGCTGACAAGGTTTTTGCTCGGTCATGTCTTTACCTGATGAAGTTAGAAGATTTGACTACATATTTTGAAGCTGTTAATGTTGAGCTGTTTGATGTTCTTTATGGAGTTCTCAACCATTTAAGTGGATGTCATCATTACAATTTTGAGGTTTGTTGCTTCAGGTGTCCTGTATATGTAAATGAGAGCAGATTGTGTTTTGTTTCAGGTGAATGTTTTCTGTCTGTATACACATTTTAGCTTGTCTTGTTTCATGGTATGTTATGCTAACAACATAAAGAGTACAGGATAAATTAACTGTCTTGCTAGAATCCTATTTGTCAACAACTCTTTACATTATTTAATTATTTTTTTAACTTAACGAAGATAATCACATTGTTTTTAGAATTTGTTACTTTTTCATTTACATGTATGCATTTTAATATACGGTCATTACAAAGATTTCCAGAATGAATAAATGTAAAATCACATTTTAATTACAGTATTCTTGTTTTAGAAATGATGTAGAAAATCATAAGCAATAGATCTTGGTATTAGCATCATTACTGGTAATGAAGTGTCTCCCCACTCACTGAAGTGCTTTGAGTAGTGAGAAAAGCGCTATGTATATATAATGTATTATTAATATTATTATTTTTTCTTGGTCCATAAACATCAAGGTAGCATTATGCACTGTCCATGTACAGTGGAACACCTCCTGTGTTGTTGTTGCAGTGGCCACAATTATGAATTTTGATGTGTCAGACTGCCACCGCTACATGTATCACATGGAGGTAGAATATGAATAAAATATGTTGTTAAACATGTCTGTTAAATTTTAAAAATGTCCCTTATGATGTAAGCAGGGTGAGATGTCCTTATTTTAATCCTGTATTGTTCAATTATATATACCCTTCATAACTTCTTTAAAAGTAATACATACCGGTACCACATTTCGTGTTTCCTCAAGCAAATTATTCTTTTTAAGATATTATACACATCTCCTTTTAAGATCATCTTGTCTGGTTTTGCTGAAAATCATTAAATTATGTGAATATTTTTACAGGCTCTTCATAAACTATTGCATCTTGTACACACCAATCTTAGCAAGAAAATATACAGGTAATAATGTTTCTTTAATTATGCATGCCAATACATAATTGAATAATTTCAATGGGCATTTTTATTTTGTATTTCATGAATGAGTGTTAACACACACATTTTTTAACATGTAGGTTGCTTGAAGATCCCCCCCCTGAGTCTTGCTTAAAAATGGCAGTTAAATTACTTATGAAAGTTTGTGGAATAACAAAAGAACCAAAACATTTTAAAATACCTCTCCAGTGTTTGAACATTGTGATCCTCATCTCAGACTTGGTCACATCTCCTACTGTTAAGGTAAAATTTATTAAACAAGTGCATTTTTGATGTATTCAGTTTCTCATTTTAAAACTTTATTGTAACATTATAGTATCACATGTAAATAAAAGTGTCATTTCTAGATTTTAAATTGTATATATTTGTAATGGTTTCAGATAGCAGATAATGGTAAAGAGACCCAGTTGAATCCAACAATCAATGCTGTGTTGAAAGAAGCTTTGGATATTAAGAGACGTTGGATAAAGGAGACATTTAAATACAGGTGGCACAACTTTTATGATGAGTACTTTTACGATGAGTACTTTTACAATGAAATAGAGGTAAGCCTAGTACCACTATGTTGGTATATAAAGTTTTGACCCAATTTTAAAAGCTGAAATAAAGCACAGTTGTCTTAGGAATTATTTATGTTTTTATGCTGCCTAAATTATTATCTTAATTAGCTTGTTGATTCAGTAGTCATCTCTTTAAGTGATGTTACTACCTATGTTAAAGGAAGGAACACAGTCTCATATCAAAAAAGAGTCTTTGCTGCAATTTTGTATATGTTTCTGCTTTCTCCGTTTTACTAAGAAACTGATTTCAATCAACAAATTATTAATACAGCATTCAATTACACTGAAAAAATTAAGGAGATGAAAAGAATGGCTTGCATCTGATGTAATTTAAGTGCATAAAAATCATTTGGCCCAGGGAAACCTTGGATTATTTTTTTACAAGCTTAAAATATGTGCATGTTCTGTCTTGATGCTATTACATACTGATCTCTTACACTGGTTAACCCCTGGGCAGATTTGGAAAACTCTGCTTTGTGTATTAATACCCCTGCACCACTGGCTTTGTTATGAAAAATAGAATGGAGCATTTCTCCTACTAAACCTCAAGTAGTCTCACACTAAAAGGCAAGTTATAGCTGCTTAAGATTATCAAGAATAAGTCAACATTATTGATTGCGTTCTTTCATATTACAACCAACAATTATTATGAGGAACAAGATGTATAAGCATATCATCCAGGTGTATGCCCACAATGTCCAAATACATGTTGTGAGGGATGGCCGGCCATATATTCCGGCCCACACCTCCAAACCGCCAGGTGGAGCCCTCCCAGCAGTATGGAGGCTCCCTGAATTCCAGCAGGGCCTCATGGAACATGTAGTTTTTATAAACAGCCCTGCTGGATACCATGGGGACCACCAGGAGCCGCTGTAGGGAGGCTTGCGGAATGCTACGTGCCCTATAACCCGGAAGTACGTCCTGATCACATGACCAGAAGGAACAACATGCTTCCGGGATGAAGAAAAGGACTTTTAACCTGACCCAGAAGTGATAACGAATAATGGACTGCAGGGTTGGAACCACTTCCGGGTGTGAGGGATGGCCGGCCATATATTCTGGCCCACACCTCCAAACCGCCAGGTGGAGCCCTCCCAGCAGTATGGAGGCTCCCTGAATTCCAGCAGGGCCTCATGGACCATGTTGTTTTTATAAACAGCCCTGCAGGATACCATGGGGACCACCAGGAGCCGCTGTAGGGAGGCTTGCGGAATGCTACATGCCCTATAACCCAGAAGTTCGTCCTGATCAGATGACCAGAAGGAACGACATGCTTCCAGGATGAAGAAAAGGACTTTTAACCTGACCCGGAAATGATAACGAATCATGGACTGCAGGGTTGGAACCACTTCCGGGTCAGGGGATATAAAAGAACTTTGGGAAAGCCCAGACGCTGAGCTGAGCTGGGAGGAAGGGTGGCTAAGTGTCTGGGAGAGGAGGAGTGAGAATTGTATTAGGATTGAGTATTGTATGTGTAGTGTGGAGTGGAAGGTGCTTAGTGCACAGTATTATAATAAAAATAAGAAGTATTGCACTTTTACCTGGTGTTTGGCGTGGTACCTGAGGGTTCAAGAGGTCGATAGCGGCATCTACTGCTACAATGTATTTTTGTTAAAATATTATTAAATAAACCACTTCCAGAAAATGTTTTTGTGAATGAAAATGAATTGGATGTAGATTATATGGTACAAGTAATATGAGATTTTTTCAATGACATTTTTGATACTGTTTGATTTTGTAGGACAAAGTGAGCATTGCCAATTCTGCTTGGCCTTAGTGGCACACAAGGCTTCTTAAAACAGCAGATTTAACAGGGATGCAGAAACCCAGCTTCACCTTCCCCCAATCTGCATTCCAGAATAAATAACTAAACTGCACTACCAGGATCAGCCTGAACTTTAACTGATAACAAAGGTATAAATTAGGTCAGAAAGTGCCACAAATACACACACGTCCAAGCAACGAGATACAATTCAATGACTGACAACTGTGATGAACAAAACATACTGATGAATAAGTAC